>NW_027512623.1:300000-428555 GCF_048772815.1 Callospermophilus lateralis | reverse complement strand
TCCACGTCTTCCTCTACAAAGGCAAGATAGGTTTTACTCAAATTGTGGTAGACCATCGGGACCAGCAGAACACAGAAATCCTAATATGCCTCCTTTGAATAAATGGGATGGGCCTATGTCTTTACCAAGGCAATCCAGTAGAAAGGAGACCATAGTTGATCTCAGGGACTCTGATGTGCCTGATTCACCTCTCCATGCTGAAAACCAAGCAACTGGCTCTGGCTCTGTTTTGGCACCTTTCCCTCCAGTCAGAGGTGCCTTGTTTCCAGTTGACCCAAGGAGTCAGTTCATGAGAAGAGGACCTTATTTTTCCTCCACCTCGCCCAGGAATCGTGTATGGGAACCTGGAGATCATTTTCCACCAGGCCTGCCACCCACTCCATTTCCAATGGGAAATGTCTACGCAGTGAGGGGGTTTTCATCACAATCTTCCCCCAAGAGCTGGAATTCAGCCCTCTACACCCGCATTCTGAAAGTACAAGTGAGTTCCCTGAAGGGTTCCTTCCACCTGCAAATAAGCCTGTTACTCAACATCCAGAACCAAACAAGAAACCTCATGCTGTTGCTCTCTCTTCAATTGTAATTGGACTTATCTCTCATTTTTAGTTTTTAAGTAACTGCTTTTACTTCAGTAATTGACTATACTTTGGCTCCAATTGAAGCTCAATGAAACTATTGTTCTTAAGATAGTATTTTGTAAATAAATTGGTTTACGTAGAAATCTTATGAGTAAATTATTCCTATTTTATTTTATTCCAGAGTACAGCATTTAATCTGATGAAGCCACTATTATATAAACAAGAATGGGAGTTCTAGGTACTTGTAATCTAGCTGATGGAAATATATTTTAAACTCCCAACAAAGAAGTGTATTTAGTATGACTGTAGCAAATGTCAAGTGACTTTAGGCTTAATGAAATTGTCACTGATTTACAGACTGGTTGGGCATATCAGCAAGTTTTTCCATATCAGAATAACTAGAGCATGGGAGGACCAAAGGAGAGAACACAACGAAACATGTCACGGAAACAGGAGATCTCAACTACAAAGAAAAATGAAGACCTCTTTTTTATATTGGTTGCTTAAAACATTACATAGCTCTTGAGATATCATATATCCTACATTAGATTCAAGTGAGTTATGAACTCCCATTTTTACCCCATATACACATTGCACAATAACATTGTTTACACATCCACATTTTTACAACATGCCATATTAGTAACTGTTGTATTCTGCTACCTTTTCTATCCTCTACTATCCCCCCTCTTCTGCCCTCCCATCTTCTCTCTCTATCCCATCTGCTGTAATTTAAAGTTTGGGAATTGGAAACCACACTTTAAACTCACTCTGCTCCCCTTTTTCCCTTCTGTCAAATTACGCATCATCTACTTCTATTTCTCCTCCTCCTCCTCCTCTTCCTCGTTATACCTTTCATTCATTCATCATACACTCATGCATTGGTTCATTCATTCCTTTCACATATGGTGTTGGGGATCCAACTCAGGACCTTTGAAAGTGCGAAGCCAGCACTCTAGTGCTGAGTCACAACCCCGGCACCTGTCTTTTTGATTTTATGACTGTTTATATGAAATTCAGAATTGCATTCTGCTATGGTTCACTGATATGTGGATTGACCTAGTCCTTGATTTCTGAGAGACTTTTGGAAAATACATAGGAATTATTAGGAGGTTGAAATGAAGAAACAAAGAGGAAATTCCCCATTTTCTTATTCTTAAATTCCACACTCTGACTCTGCCTACCTGCTATAAAAACTTTTAAATGCTTACTCCCCATTTCTATATCATTGCCAACAAGTGAACATTCACTGCCCTACAACAAACCAGAGAACTCACATTGAACAATGTTTCCCCATTAGAGACCAAGAAACAATACTTATTAAAAAAATACCCTAGTTATGAATTAGTAGTTAAAGCTTTATTTGGGTGTTAAATGTGCTCTAATTATGTGTTTGTATGTTTGTTGATGTGTGTGTGAGTGTGTGTGGGGGGTGTGTGTGCTTGTGTGTCAAACATGCACTGAGGTGTAAAATAAATGCAGGATTGCAATGGCCTTCTTAAAAATAAGAAGCAGCTTTATCACATTTGTAGCCCAGGGAAGAATCTGCCTGATACTTGACCTACAAATGATTGAAATGTGAAATATTCAGGCCTAGAAAAACAAAGCCATCATACATAATAAATCTAATCAGTCTGTCTCACCTGATTTCAAATCAGTTCTTTAAATAAACCTAAATTGCCAGCATAAAACATCAGTTGCTCTAATCGAGTGGATGGATGTCCCCTGCCATGGGCTGTGTAAAATACATGGAGGATCCCGCACTGATTGTTATCTAGAATGACTTCTGCCTGAACTACTATTAGTGAATAGTTGCTGTTATAGTGCGGTTCTGATACCAGTAAACTTTAATGAAGGTAATTTCAGGATGCAAAGAAATAAATTGATTTTACTAACTGGTTTTTGGAAAACACTGCCATAAAAAAATTATCAATATGTTCATAAAGTCATCTACATGTCTCTCCACAGGGGTTTTACTTAATGCGGGAGGGGGTGAGGTCTGGATATAACTTAACTGACCATTAGTAGGTAGAACAATGTAATGGGAATCACAGTGCACATACTGGTTTGAACTCAATCTAGGTAACATGGATTCATCTCTGTGTAAGAGGCCTGCTTCTGAAAAACACAATGTAGAGCTCCAAAAGCAGAACGATACTTTCAGAATACCAGTTATGTTTGTAAATAGACAGATAGATACACAGAAATCAAAAATCTGAAAATGGTCTAGAAGTGTACATTTCAATAACTTACAATGTCAGTAGTGGGAGATTAATACCAGATCAAGAAGACTGTATCTGCATGCGAGACGGTTCAATATTTAAAGAGTTTTTTAAATGACAATGGACAGAAAATTCAAAGGGTTACAGTAAGTGTTGAGGAGTGATTTGGTAAAAGGAGCACAGAGGTGAGAAAGAATTAAGTAGAGTTCAATAGAACCAGGTATAATATCTGTACACATGACTCCATGAACAGGAGCAAAGGGGACACTTAAAGAAATCATAAGGACTAAGGAGAGGTCACAATGAGGGGGGCTTGTAGGAAGAGCTGAAAAAAACAAAAGCATGCAATGGGCAGAAAATGTGGAAGAAAAGGCCTCACCGGTGGTAAACCGATCCATCTCTCCCTGGTAGTTCAACTGTATGAATAACAGAGAGGCCGGCTAAGTGGGAAAGTACTTGGAAACTCTGTTCATGCAGACAACAGAAAGTGCCACCAGAGTGAAAAAAGTAAACCTAGTAAGGCAGCTTAGCCCCTTCCCCTTGGTGTTTTATGCAGGCTCTCTTTCTTACTGTGCCTCTGTTCATCTACACTGATATGTGTTAGGTCCAAAGGCAGTGACAAACATTGTTACCTGTATTGATGAATCCTGCCAATTCCACAAAGCACAGCCATTTTACTTAGTGTTCTCAATACCTTCTTTTTGACTCTCATCTCGTTTGAAGAAACACTTTCAGAGGAAAGAACTTCTCCCTAAGCCACATGTGTCCTTAAGTAAACTATGAATTGAGTGCTCTTTCAAGGTGTTTGGGCTGATTCCTCCACATGACTCGTAATACCTAGAAAAGTGTCATGCACCAACAGGCAGTACATCTTCACTGAGTCCTGTTCTTTGCACTCCAGGGTCATATTATTGTCCATTTAATGGTCAGAAAAACAGTGTTACAGTGAGTATCCTTCTTAGTAGTAGGACTAAAGTGTTTTGGACTCGCATGTTCAGTTACTGAAAAGGCTCAGGGAAGTCCACTTGAGAGCTGGTCATTTGATACAGGTACTGCAGAGGAAAACAAGCTACTCTCATTTGGCAACTTTTAGACAGTGATACAGCTCTGGCCATGTAAGTGTAAATAACAACAGGTCTAATCATGCAAGGTGGCATATGGGCTTGGAACTTGCATGCTTACAAAACCAGTGATTACTTGTGCATCTTCTCCTTCGAAACTATATGTGAATCATCAACTAGTCAAGTGTTAACTTGGGAGGAAAACAATATGTTGGGATGTCCTTTTTGAACATCAAGCCATGAACTCTTTGTCTTAACATCAACAATATAATTAATGTTCAGGAGTTACATCCATTTCAGAGAGTCATATCCATCCTTCTCTTGGCTATATATTTTTAAGGACCAGCCAGCTTCCTTAGATGTTTTCAAGCCCATGAAAAGGCCAAAAAAAAAAAATCTGAAAGAAGAGTTTGAAGAATTTTCAACAAATACTAATCTAGAAATGCTGACATGAAAACCAACTAAAGTTTTCAACTCCTTCTTTTTTTGGAACAATAGCTGTGCCGTGCTTTTCAAAAATGACTTCTCAGAACTGACTTGTGCCCATGTTAGCAACTCTTCTGAAATTACTTTGAAAGTAGACTAATGTGAGAGTTTCTCTTTAGAGATAATTCAGATTACTTGCATAGGAAGTGGCGGCAGGTCTGGGGATGTCGTAGCTCAGTGGCAGTGACCTTGCCTAGCTTGGGGCTGGCCTGCCATGGACTTTCACCCCAAACACTTGCAAGAAAAGAAAATGGAGGGAAGGGAGAGGGAAAGTTGGAAGGGAGGGAGGCAAAGTTGGAGGGATGGAGGGAGGTAGAAAAGAAGGAAGAAGAAAAGGAGAAAAACCAGGAAGAGAGGAAGGAAGCAAGGAAGGAAGGAAATAGGGAGAGCACAAGGGCAGGGAAAGGACTGAGTCACTAAAACAAAAGGCAAAGGACACAAAGACCAATATAGGCCATAAAAGCTGTTGGAACAGTTTAGACAGCTTTAGAATTTGAGTGACATCAAACTGAATGTTATTATGACTGGATGGAATCTTCCTACTTAGCCCCGCCTTGGCCTGGCCTAAACCAAATCAAGGGGTGGGTGGCATGGAGAGGAATTCTCTCTGGCTGGAGTGG
Source organism: Callospermophilus lateralis (assembly GCF_048772815.1). Lineage (NCBI taxonomy): Eukaryota > Metazoa > Chordata > Mammalia > Rodentia > Sciuridae > Callospermophilus > Callospermophilus lateralis. The sequence goes on along the minus strand of NW_027512623.1, from coordinate 423,588 downwards.
GAGGGACCTAAACCTGTGGAACTTGAGGATGCACTGGGTAGGGAAGGGGACAAGACTCCCCTGATGGGCAGTTGAGCACAACAAGGCTCCTGGGAGCCCTTGATCATGGCTCCTACCGCCATACGCCCACCACCCGCCACACGCTCAGCCCCTGAAGGGGATCACAGTGGTCTGCTCCGTTGCCTGGTGCTGGTTGGAGTTCCTGACCAAACACCTGAGTGTCCACAGCCTGTGTTGGCCTGCCTGGGCAGGCTGTGGTTGTGGTGGCAAGAGCCAAAGCAGTCTTGGCGTGATGGAGAAGCCAAGGGCAGCCTCTCAGCCATACTAGTGGGTGGTTCTGGAAGAAGCACCCAGGGTTGTGGCAGCATTGTCCGAAGACATGAAGCCAGGCCATCTTTCTTATGGCTTTCCTTGGGAGTTGGTGATGTGTACAGCTCTTGGATTTTTTGCTGTTCTCTCACTTTTCTGGAGAAGTTTTCAGTCGGTCAGTAGCAGGCTTTACGTGGGAAGAGAAAAAAAGCTGGCTCTAAATCTTGCTGGACTTATTGAAAAAAAATGTGGACTTCTTGAGAAAGTTACCTTTGTTGAAAAAGAACATGAAGGCTTAGATTCACCTTTAAAGGATTGCAGGTTTGAGAAGGGTTCAAGGGAAGCACAACATCTGGAGTTAACCTACGAAATGCTGCGTAGGTCCGAATCCAGCCATGGCGTTGAAATGCTCTTTCTGGAAGAAGAGCTCAAATCACAGAAGGCTAAACATGGTCAACAGGATGAAATGATGGCGCATCTATCAAGAAGGATACAGTCCCTCCAAGGTGAAGCTGAATCCCTCAGATCACAAATAGCTGAAGCTAAAACAAATTGGAGACTCTTTCAAGTCAATGAGGAAGAACTGAAGCTGGCAATGAAAGAGGGTTTGAATGAAGGATCCCAACTTCCGCAAACGCAGAGACCAACAATACAAGGAGAAGCTGAAGCACAGAGGGAACAAGGAGGTGTCCAATATAAAGCAAAAATCACATTAGAGGTCTCTATAGTCGCTGGAGAACAAGTTCTAAGAGACACAGAAAATCACATGGAGTCTCTGAGTGTATGCTTGCTGAAGATGAAGGATAGGTCTTCTCCCAGCCTGGGAGCCCAAAGGGATGGTGGTCACCTGGAGTTGGGAAGGACGAGTGAACCAGAAATTGGTGGTCACTTGGAGGATGAGTCCAAAGGAGCTTTGAGGAACCTGGTTGATGGTGCTAAGCTAAAGGCCTCCTTAGAAATCTTGGCAGGAGGAAGAAATCAAAAATGTACTTTCTCATCTGAAGTGGCAAAAACCACGGAAGACCTTACAGAACACCTTAAAAGTCTGCACACTGAACAGGCATCCTTGCAGTCAGAAAATGCACAGCTGCAAAGTGAGAATGAGACCCTCCAGAAGAACTTTAAAGTCATGGTGGAACGCTATCAAGAAAATATGATGAAACTGCACAGGAAATTAAGAGTGGAGAAAAACTCCCGGGTGGAGCAAGAAGAGAAACTTTCCAAGGTCGAAGAAAAGTTGAGCCATACAATGGAAGAGCTGGAGACCCACAGAAAGAGAGCCCAATATCTTGAAGATGAATTGCAGAGAACCATTCATTCCTGTCTGGGGAAGATTATTTCCTCTGAGAACGAAGCACATGCTAGTGAGTTGGCAGCTCGGATCCTGAAAGAAACCTCAGTTATTTCAGGAAACAAAATGCGCGCAACAGTCAAAAATTAACTGAGAAGGAGCTTAGATTTGAACTTGTACAAAAAGATCCCTATGATGCACTGGATGTTTCCAACTCAGCAATGGGCAGAAAGCCTTCTCCAAATGGGCCCTCACCAATAGGTCAGCCTTCATCTGAAGGAGACCTCCTCATTTTGAAAGAGTGGTCACTCACACTCTCAGCTTTCACTCCAGTGGGAGGAGGAACAGGGTCAAGGGGCCCTGGAGGAATCCTCTGGACCATGCGACTAGCAGTAAAGGAAGAGAATCCAGCTGTAATAAGTTCACTGATTTTCAGAGAGCACCTTCTCAGACTGGGCCCCTCTCTCCTCCAGGGGAACAGGCCAGCAGGCTGATGATCCCTCCACCAGGCCAACCATATTCTTCTCATCCACTCTTCCTCTACAAAGGCAAGATAGGTTTTACTCAAATTGTGGTAGACCATCGGGACCAGCAGAACACAGAAATCCTAATATGCCTCCTTTGAATAAATGGGATGGGCCTATGTCTTTACCAAGGCAATCCAGTAGAAAGGAGACCATAGTTGATCTCAGGGACTCTGATGTGCCTGATTCACCTCTCCATGCTGAAAACCAAGCAACTGGCTCTGGCTCTGTTTTGGCACCTTTCCTCCAGTCAGAGGTGCCTTGTTTCAGTTGACCCAAGGAGTCAGTTCATGAGAAGAGGACCTTATTTTTCCTCCACCTCGCCCAGGAATCGTGTATGGGAACCTGGAGATCATTTTCCACCAGGCCTGCCACCCACTCCATTTCCAATGGGAAATGTCTACGCAGTGAGGGGGTTTTCATCACAATCTTCCCCCAAGAGCTGGAATTCAGCCCTCTACACCCGCATTCTGAAAGTACAAGTGAGTTCCCTGAAGGGTTCCTTCCACCTGCAAATAAGCCTGTTACTCAACATCCAGAACCAAACAAGAAACCTCATGCTGTTGCTCTCTCTTCAAATGTAATTGGACTTATCTCTCATTTTTAGTTTTTAAGTAACTGCTTTTACTTCAGTAATTGACTATACTTTGGCTCCAATTGAAGCTCAATGAAACTATTGTTCTTAAGATAGTATTTTGTAAATAAATTGGTTTAAATCTTATGAGTAAATATTCCTATTTTATTTTATTCCAGAGTACATCATTTAATCTAAGCTTCAATTGGAGCCACTATTATATAAACAAGAATGGGAGTTCTAGGTACTTGTAATCTAGCTGATGGAAATATATTTTAAACTCCCAACAAAGAAGTGTATTTAGTATGACTGTAGCAAATGTCAAGTGACTTTAGGCTTAATGAAATTGTCACTGATTTACAGACTGGTTGGGCATATCAGCAAGTTTTTCCATATCAGAATAACTAGAGCATGGGAGGACCAAAGGAGAGAACACAACGAAACATGTCACGGAAACAGGAGATCTCAACTACAAAGAAAAATGAAGACCTCTTTTTTATATTGGTTGCTTAAAACATTACATAGCTCTTGAGATATCATATTTCCTACATTAGATTCAAGTGAGTTATGAACTCCCATTTTTACCCATATACACATTGCACAATAACATTGTTTACACATCCACATTTTTACAACATGCCATATTAGTAACTGTTGTATTCTGCTACCTTTTCTATCCTCTACTATCCCCCCTCTTCTGCCCTCCCATCTTCTCTCTCTATCCATTCTGCTGTAATTTAAAGTTTGGGAATTGGAAACCACACTTTAAACTCACTCTGCTCCCCTTTTTCCCTTCTGTCAAATTACGCATCATCTTCTTCTATTTCTCCTCCTCCTCCTCCTCTTCCTCTTCCTCGTTATACCTTTCATTCATTCATCATACACTCATGCATTGGTTCATTCATTCCTTTCACATATGGTGTTGGGGATCCAACTCAGGACCTTTGAAAGTGTGAAGCCAGCACTCTAGTGCTGAGTCACAACCCCGGCACCTGTCTTTTTGATTTTATGACTGTTTATATGAAACTCAGAATTGCATTCTGCTATGGTTCACTGATATGTGGATTGACCTAGTCCTTGATTTCTGAGAGACTTTTGGAAAATACATAGGAATTATTAGGAGGTTGAAATGAAGAAACAAAGAGGAAATTCCCCATTTTCTTATTCTTAAATTCCACACTCTGACTCTGCCTACCTGCTATAAAAACTTTTAAATGCTTACTCCCCATTTCTATATCATTGCCAACAAGTGAACATTCACTGCCCTACAACAAACCAGAGAACTCACATTGAACAATGTTTCCCCATTAGAGACCAAGAAACAATACTTATTAAAAAAATACCCTAGTTATGAATTAGTAGTTAAAGCTTTATTTGGGTGTTAAATGTGCTCTAATTATGTGTTTGTATGTTTGTTGATGTGTGTGTGAGTGTGTGTGGGGGGTGTGTGTGCTTGTGTGTCAAACATGCACTGAGGTGTAAAATAAATGCAGGATTGCAACGGCCTTCTTAAAAATAAGAAGCAGCTTTATCACATTTGTAGCCCAGGGAAGAATCTGCCTGATACTTGACCTACAAATGATTGAAATGTGAAATATTCAGGCCTAGAAAAACAAAGCCATCATACATAATAAATCTAATCAGTCTGTCTCACCTGATTTCAAATCAGTTCTTTAAATAAACCTAAATTGCCAGCATAAAACATCAGTTGCTCTAATCGAGTGGATGGATGTCCCCTGCCATGGGCTGTGTAAAATACATGGAGGATCCCGCACTGATTGTTATCTAGAATGACTTCTGCCTGAACTACTATTAGTGAATAGTTGCTGTTATAGTGCGGTTCTGATACCAGTAAACTTTAATGAAGGTAATTTCAGGATGCAAAGAAATAAATTGATTTTACTAACTGGTTTTTGGAAAACACTGCCATAAAAAAATTATCAATATGTTCATAAAGTCATCTACATGTCTCTCCACAGGGGTTTTACTTAATGCGGGAGGGGGTGAGGTCTGGATATAACTTAACTGACCATTAGTAGGTAGAACAATGTAATGGGAATCACAGTGCACATACTGGTTTGAACTCAATCTAGGTAACATGGATTCATCTCTGTGTAAGAGGCCTGCTTTTGAAAAACACAATGTAGAGCTCCAAAAGCAGAACGATACTTTCAGAATACCAGTTATGTTTGTAATTAGACAGATAGATACACAAAAATCAAAAATCTGAAAATGGTCTAGAAGTGTACATTTCAATAACTTACAATGTCAGTAGTGGGAGATTAATACCAGATCAAGAAGACTGTATCTGCATGCGAGACGGTTCAATATTTAAAGAGTTTTTAAATGACAATGGACAGAAAATTCAAAGGGTTACAGTAAGTGTTGAGGAGTGATTTGGTAAAAGGAGCACAGAGGTGAGAAATAATTAAGTAGAGTTCAATAGAACCAGGTATAATATCTGTACACATGACTCCATGAACAGGAGCAAAGGGGACACTTAAAGAAATCATAAGGACTAAGGAGAGGTCAGGATGAGGGGGGCTTGTAGGAAGAGCTGAAAAAAACAAAAGCATGCAATGAGCAGAAAATGTGGAAGAAAAGGCCTCACCGGTGGTAAACCGATCCATCTCTCCCTGGTAGTTCAACTGTATGAATAACAGAGAGGCCGGCTAAGTGGGAAAGTACTTGGAAACTCTGTTCATGCAGACAACAGAAAGTGCCACCAGAGTGAAAAAAGTAAACCTAGTAAGGCAGCTTAGCCCCTTCCCCTTGGTGTTTTATGCAGGCTCTCTTTCTTACTGTGCCTCTGTTCATCTACACTGATATGTGTTAGGTCCAAAGGCAGTGACAAACATTGTTACCTGTATTGATGAATCCTGCCAATTCCACAAAGCACAGCCATTTTACTTAGTGTTCTCAATACCTTCTTTTTGACTCTCATCTCGTTTGAAGAAACACTTTCAGAGGAAAGAACTTCTCCCTAAGCCACATGTGTCCTTAAGTAAACTATGAATTGAGTGCTCTTTCAAGGTGTTTGGGCTGATTCCTCCACATGACTCGTAATACCTAGAAAAGTGTCATGCACCAACAGGCAGTACATCTTCACTGAGTCCTGTTCTTTGCACTCCAGGGTCATATTATTGTCCATTTAATGGTCAGAAAAACAGTGTTACAGTGAGTATCCTTCTTAGTAGTAGGACTAAAGTGTTTTGGACTCGCATGTTCAGTTACTGAAAAGGCTCAGGGAAGTCCACTTGAGAGCTGGTCATTTGATACAGGTACTGCAGAGGAAAACAAGCTACTCTCATTTGGCAACTTTTAGACAGTGATACAGCTCTGGCCATGTAAGTGTAAATAACAACAGGTCTAATCATGCAAGGTGGCATATGGGCTTGGAAGTTGCATGCTTACAAAACCAGTGATTACTTGTGCATCTTCTCCTTCGAAACTCATATGTGAATCATCAACTAGTCAAGTGTTAACTTGGGAGGAAAACAATATGTTGGGATGTCCTTTTTGAACATCAAGCCATGAACTCTTTGTCTTAACATCAACAATATAATTAATGTTCAGGAGTTACATCCATTTCAGAGAGTCATATCCATCCTTCTCTTGGCTATATATTTTTAAGGACCAGCCAGCTTCCTTAGATGTTTTCAAGCCCATGAAAAGGCCCCCAAAAAAAAAATCTGAAAGAAGAGTTTGAAGAATTTTCAACAAATACTAATCTAGAAATGCTGACATGAAAACCAACTAAAGTTTTCAACTCCTTCTTTTTTTGGAACAATAGCTGTGCCGTGCTTTTCAAAAATGACTTCTCAGAACTGACTTGTGCCCATGTTAGCAACTCTTCTGAAATTACTTTGAAAGTAGACTAATGTGAGAGTTTCTCTTTAGAGATAATTCAGATTACTTGCATAGGAAGTGGCGGCAGGTCTGGGGATGTCGTAGCTCAGTGGCAGTGACATTGCCTAGCTTGGGGCTGGCCTGCCATGGACTTTCACCCCAAACACTTGCAAGAAAAGAAAATGGAGGGAAGGGAGAGGGAAAGTTGGAAGGGAGGGAGGCAAAGTTGGAGGGATGGAGGGAGGTAGAAAAGAAGGAAGAAGAAAAGGAGAAAAACCAGGAAGAGAGGAAGGAAGCAAGGAAGGAAGGAAATAGGGAGAGCACAAGGGCAGGGAAAGGACTGAGTCACTAAAACAAAAGGCAAAGGACACAAAGACCAATATAGGCCATAAAAGCTGTTGGAACAGTTTAGACAGCTTTAGAATTTGAGTGACATCAAACTGAATGTTATTATGACTGGATGGAATCTTCCTACTTAGCCCCGCCTTGGCCTGGCCTAAACCAAATCAAGGGGTGGGTGGCATGGAGAGGAATTCTCTCTGGCTGGAGTGGGAGGGACCTAAACCTGTGGAACTTGAGGATGCACTGGGTAGGGAAGGGGACAAGACTCCCCTGATGGGCAGTTGAGCACAACAAGGCTCCTGGGAGCCCTTGATCATGGCTCCTACCGCCATACGCCCACCACCCGCCACACGCTCAGCCCCTGAAGGGGATCACAGTGGTCTGCTCCGTTGCCTGGTGCTGGTTGGAGTTCCTGACCAAACACCTGAGTGTCCACAGCCTGTGTTGGCCTGCCTGGGCAGGCTGTGGTTGTGGTGGCAAGAGCCAAAGCAGTCTTGGCGTGATGGAGAAGCCAAGGGCAGCCTCTCAGCCATACTAGTGGGTGGTTCTGGAAGAAGCACCCAGGGTTGTGGCAGCATTGTCCGAAGACATGAAGCCAGGCCATCTTTCTTATGGCTTTCCTTGGGAGTTGGTGATGTGTACAGCTCTTGGATTTTTTGCTGTTCTCTCACTTTTCTGGAGAAGTTTTCAGTCGGTCAGTAGCAGGCTTTACGTGGGAAGAGAAAAAAAGCTGGCTCTAAATCTTGCTGGACTTATTGAAAAAAAATGTGGACTTCTTGAGAAAGTTACCTTTGTTGAAAAAGAACATGAAGGCTTAGATTCACCTTTAAAGGATTGCAGGTTTGAGAAGGGTTCAAGGGAAGCACAACATCTGGAGTTAACCTACGAAATGCTGCGTAGGTCCGAATCCAGCCATGGCGTTGAAATGCTCTTTCTGGAAGAAGAGCTCAAATCACAGAAGGCTAAACATGGTCAACAGGATGAAATGATGGCGCATCTATCAAGAAGGATACAGTCCCTCCAAGGTGAAGCTGAATCCCTCAGATCACAAATAGCTGAAGCTAAAACAAATTGGAGACTCTTTCAAGTCAATGAGGAAGAACTGAAGCTGGCAATGAAAGAGGGTTTGAATGAAGGATCCCAACTTCCGCAAACGCAGAGACCAACAATACAAGGAGAAGCTGAAGCACAGAGGGAACAAGGAGGTGTCCAATATAAAGCAAAAATCACATTAGAGGTCTCTATAGTCGCTGGAGAACAAGTTCTAAGAGACACAGAAAATCACATGGAGTCTCTGAGTGTATGCTTGCTGAAGATGAAGGATAGGTCTTCTCCCAGCCTGGGAGCCCAAAGGGATGGTGGTCACCTGGAGTTGGGAAGGACGAGTGAACCAGAAATTGGTGGTCACTTGGAGGATGAGTCCAAAGGAGCTTTGAGGAACCTGGTTGATGGTGCTAAGCTAAAGGCCTCCTTAGAAATCTTGGCAGGAGGAAGAAATCAAAAATGTACTTTCTCATCTGAAGTGGCAAAAACCACGGAAGACCTTACAGAACACCTTAAAAGTCTGCACACTGAACAGGCATCCTTGCAGTCAGAAAATGCACAGCTGCAAAGTGAGAATGAGACCCTCCAGAAGAACTTTAAAGTCATGGTGGAACGCTATCAAGAAAATATGATGAAACTGCACAGGAAATTAAGAGTGGAGAAAAACTCCCGGGTGGAGCAAGAAGAGAAACTTTCCAAGGTCGAAGAAAAGTTGAGCCATACAATGGAAGAGCTGGAGACCCACAGAAAGAGAGCCCAATATCTTGAAGATGAATTGCAGAGAACCATTCATTCCTGTCTGGGGAAGATTATTTCCTCTGAGAACGAAGCACATGCTAGTGAGTTGGCAGCTCGGATCCTGAAAGAAACCTCAGTTATTTCAGGAAACAAAATGCGCGCAACAGTCAAAAATTAACTGAGAAGGAGCTTAGATTTGAACTTGTACAAAAAGATCCCTATGATGCACTGGATGTTTCCAACTCAGCAATGGGCAGAAAGCCTTCTCCAAATGGGCCCTCACCAATAGGTCAGCCTTCATCTGAAAGGAGACCTCCTCATTTTGAAAAGAGTGGTCCACTCACACTCTCAGCTTTCACTCCAGTGGGAGGAGGAACAGGGTCAAGGGGCCCTGGAGAATCCTCTGGACCATGCGACTAGCAGTAAAGGAAGAGAATCCAGCTGTAATAAGTTCACTGATTTTCAGAGAGCACCTTCTCAGACTGGGCCCCTCTCTCCTCCAGGGGAACAGGCCAGCAGGCTGATGATCCCTCCACCAGGCCAACCATATTCTTCTCATCCACGTCTTCCTCTACAAAGGCAAGATAGGTTTTACTCAAATTGTGGTAGACCATCGGGACCAGCAGAACACAGAAATCCTAATATGCCTCCTTTGAATAAATGGGATGGGCCTATGTCTTTACCAAGGCAATCCAGTAGAAAGGAGACCATAGTTGATCTCAGGGACTCTGATGTGCCTGATTCACCTCTCCATGCTGAAAACCAAGCAACTGGCTCTGGCTCTGTTTTGGCACCTTTCCCTCCAGTCAGAGGTGCCTTGTTTCCAGTTGACCCAAGGAGTCAGTTCATGAGAAGAGGACCTTATTTTTCCTCCACCTCGCCCAGGAATCGTGTATGGGAACCTGGAGATCATTTTCCACCAGGCCTGCCACCCACTCCATTTCCAATGGGAAATGTCTACGCAGTGAGGGGGTTTTCATCACAATCTTCCCCCAAGAGCTGGAATTCAGCCCTCTACACCCGCATTCTGAAAGTACAAGTGAGTTCCCTGAAGGGTTCCTTCCACCTGCAAATAAGCCTGTTACTCAACATCCAGAACCAAACAAGAAACCTCATGCTGTTGCTCTCTCTTCAATTGTAATTGGACTTATCTCTCATTTTTAGTTTTTAAGTAACTGCTTTTACTTCAGTAATTGACTATACTTTGGCTCCAATTGAAGCTCAATGAAACTATTGTTCTTAAGATAGTATTTTGTAAATAAATTGGTTTACGTAGAAATCTTATGAGTAAATTATTCCTATTTTATTTTATTCCAGAGTACAGCATTTAATCTGATGAAGCCACTATTATATAAACAAGAATGGGAGTTCTAGGTACTTGTAATCTAGCTGATGGAAATATATTTTAAACTCCCAACAAAGAAGTGTATTTAGTATGACTGTAGCAAATGTCAAGTGACTTTAGGCTTAATGAAATTGTCACTGATTTACAGACTGGTTGGGCATATCAGCAAGTTTTTCCATATCAGAATAACTAGAGCATGGGAGGACCAAAGGAGAGAACACAACGAAACATGTCACGGAAACAGGAGATCTCAACTACAAAGAAAAATGAAGACCTCTTTTTTATATTGGTTGCTTAAAACATTACATAGCTCTTGAGATATCATATTTCCTACATTAGATTCAAGTGAGTTATGAACTCCCATTTTTACCCCATATACACATTGCACAATAACATTGTTTACACATCCACATTTTTACAACATGCCATATTAGTAACTGTTGTATTCTGCTACCTTTTCTATCCTCTACTATCCCCCCTCTTCTGCCCTCCCATCTTCTCTCTCTATCCATTCTGCTGTAATTTAAAGTTTGGGAATTGGAAACCACACTTTAAACTCACTCTGCTCCCCTTTTTCCCTTCTGTCAAATTACGCATCATCTTCTTCTATTTCTCCTCCTCCTCCTCCTCTTCCTCTTCCTCGTTATACCTTTCATTCATTCATCATACACTCATGCATTGGTTCATTCATTCCTTTCACATATGGTGTTGGGGATCCAACTCAGGACCTTTGAAAGTGTGAAGCCAGCACTCTAGTGCTGAGTCACAACCCCGGCACCTGTCTTTTTGATTTTATGACTGTTTATATGAAACTCAGAATTGCATTCTGCTATGGTTCACTGATATGTGGATTGACCTAGTCCTTGATTTCTGAGAGACTTTTGGAAAATACATAGGAATTATTAGGAGGTTGAAATGAAGAAACAAAGAGGAAATTCCCCATTTTCTTATTCTTAAATTCCACACTCTGACTCTGCCTACCTGCTATAAAAACTTTTAAATGCTTACTCCCCATTTCTATATCATTGCCAACAAGTGAACATTCACTGCCCTACAACAAACCAGAGAACTCACATTGAACAATGTTTCCCCATTAGAGACCAAGAAACAATACTTATTAAAAAAATACCCTAGTTATGAATTAGTAGTTAAAGCTTTATTTGGGTGTTAAATGTGCTCTAATTATGTGTTTGTATGTTTGTTGATGTGTGTGTGAGTGTGTGTGGGGGGTGTGTGTGCTTGTGTGTCAAACATGCACTGAGGTGTAAAATAAATGCAGGATTGCAACGGCCTTCTTAAAAATAAGAAGCAGCTTTATCACATTTGTAGCCCAGGGAAGAATCTGCCTGATACTTGACCTACAAATGATTGAAATGTGAAATATTCAGGCCTAGAAAAACAAAGCCATCATACATAATAAATCTAATCAGTCTGTCTCACCTGATTTCAAATCAGTTCTTTAAATAAACCTAAATTGCCAGCATAAAACATCAGTTGCTCTAATCGAGTGGATGGATGTCCCCTGCCATGGGCTGTGTAAAATACATGGAGGATCCCGCACTGATTGTTATCTAGAATGATTTCTGCCTGAACTACTATTAGTGAATAGTTGCTGTTATAGTGCGGTTCTGATACCAGTAAACTTTAATGAAGGTAATTTCAGGATGCAAAGAAATAAATTGATTTTACTAACTGGTTTTTGGAAAACACTGCCATAAAAAAATTATCAATATGTTCATAAAGTCATCTACATGTCTCTCCACAGGGGTTTTACTTAATGCGGGAGGGGGTGAGGTCTGGATATAACTTAACTGACCATTAGTAGGTAGAACAATGTAATGGGAATCACAGTGCACATACTGGTTTGAACTCAATCTAGGTAACATGGATTCATCTCTGTGTAAGAGGCCTGCTTTTGAAAAACACAATGTAGAGCTCCAAAAGCAGAACGATACTTTCAGAATACCAGTTATGTTTGTAATTAGACAGATAGATACACAAAAATCAAAAATCTGAAAATGGTCTAGAAGTGTACATTTCAATAACTTACAATGTCAGTAGTGGGAGATTAATACCAGATCAAGAAGACTGTATCTGCATGCGAGACGGTTCAATATTTAAAGAGTTTTTTAAATGACAATGGACAGAAAATTCAAAGGGTTACAGTAAGTGTTGAGGAGTGATTTGGTAAAAGGAGCACAGAGGTGAGAAATAATTAAGTAGAGTTCAATAGAACCAGGTATAATATCTGTACACATGACTCCATGAACAGGAGCAAAGGGGACACTTAAAGAAATCATAAGGACTAAGGAGAGGTCAGGATGAGGGGGGCTTGTAGGAAGAGCTGAAAAAAACAAAAGCATGCAATGAGCAGAAAATGTGGAAGAAAAGGCCTCACCGGTGGTAAACCGATCCATCTCTCCCTGGTAGTTCAACTGTATGAATAACAGAGAGGCCGGCTAAGTGGGAAAGTACTTGGAAACTCTGTTCATGCAGACAACAGAAAGTGCCACCAGAGTGAAAAAAGTAAACCTAGTAAGGCAGCTTAGCCCCTTCCCCTTGGTGTTTTATGCAGGCTCTCTTTCTTACTGTGCCTCTGTTCATCTACACTGATATGTGTTAGGTCCAAAGGCAGTGACAAACATTGTTACCTGTATTGATGAATCCTGCCAATTCCACAAAGCACAGCCATTTTACTTAGTGTTCTCAATACCTTCTTTTTGACTCTCATCTCGTTTGAAGAAACACTTTCAGAGGAAAGAACTTCTCCCTAAGCCACATGTGTCCTTAAGTAAACTATGAATTGAGTGCTCTTTCAAGGTGTTTGGGCTGATTCCTCCACATGACTCGTAATACCTAGAAAAGTGTCATGCACCAACAGGCAGTACATCTTCACTGAGTCCTGTTCTTTGCACTCCAGGGTCATATTATTGTCCATTTAATGGTCAGAAAAACAGTGTTACAGTGAGTATCCTTCTTAGTAGTAGGACTAAAGTGTTTTGGACTCGCATGTTCAGTTACTGAAAAGGCTCAGGGAAGTCCACTTGAGAGCTGGTCATTTGATACAGGTACTGCAGAGGAAAACAAGCTACTCTCATTTGGCAACTTTTAGACAGTGATACAGCTCTGGCCATGTAAGTGTAAATAACAACAGGTCTAATCATGCAAGGTGGCATATGGGCTTGGAAGTTGCATGCTTACAAAACCAGTGATTACTTGTGCATCTTCTCCTTCGAAACTCATATGTGAATCATCAACTAGTCAAGTGTTAACTTGGGAGGAAAACAATATGTTGGGATGTCCTTTTTGAACATCAAGCCATGAACTCTTTGTCTTAACATCAACAATATAATTAATGTTCAGGAGTTACATCCATTTCAGAGAGTCATATCCATCCTTCTCTTGGCTATATATTTTTAAGGACCAGCCAGCTTCCTTAGATGTTTTCAAGCCCATAAAAAGGCCCCAAAAAAAAAAATCTGAAAGAAGAGTTTGAAGAATTTTCAACAAATACTAATCTAGAAATGCTGACATGAAAACCAACTAAAGTTTTCAACTCCTTCTTTTTTTGGAACAATAGCTGTGCCGTGCTTTTCAAAAATGACTTCTCAGAACTGACTTGTGCCCATGTTAGCAACTCTTCTGAAATTACTTTGAAAGTAGACTAATGTGAGAGTTTCTCTTTAGAGATAATTCAGATTACTTGCATAGGAAGTGGCGGCAGGTCTGGGGATGTCGTAGCTCAGTGGCAGTGACATTGCCTAGCTTGGGGCTGGCCTGCCATGGACTTTCACCCCAAACACTTGCAAGAAAAGAAAATGGAGGGAAGGGAGAGGGAAAGTTGGAAGGGAGGGAGGCAAAGTTGGAGGGATGGAGGGAGGTAGAAAAGAAGGAAGAAGAAAAGGAGAAAAACCAGGAAGAGAGGAAGGAAGCAAGGAAGGAAGGAAATAGGGAGAGCACAAGGGCAGGGAAAGGACTGAGTCACTAAAACAAAAGGCAAAGGACACAAAGACCAATATAGGCCATAAAAGCTGTTGGAACAGTTTAGACAGCTTTAGAATTTGAGTGACATCAAACTGAATGTTATTATGACTGGATGGAATCTTCCTACTTAGCCCCGCCTTGGCCTGGCCTAAACCAAATCAAGGGGTGGGTGGCATGGAGAGGAATTCTCTCTGGCTGGAGTGGGAGGGACCTAAACCTGTGGAACTTGAGGATGCACTGGGTAGGGAAGGGGACAAGACTCCCTGATGGGCAGTTGAGCACAACAAGGCTCCTGGGAGCCCTTGATCATGGCTCCTACCGCCATACGCCCACCACCCGCCACACGCTCAGCCCCTGAAGGGGATCACAGTGGTCTGCTCCGTTGCCTGGTGCTGGTTGGAGTTCCTGACCAAACACCTGAGTGTCCACAGCCTGTGTTGGCCTGCCTGGGCAGGCTGTGGTTGTGGTGGCAAGAGCCAAAGCAGTCTTGGCGTGATGGAGAAGCCAAGGGCAGCCTCTCAGCCATACTAGTGGGTGGTTCTGGAAGAAGCACCCAGGGTTGTGGCAGCATTGTCCGAAGACATGAAGCCAGGCCATCTTTCTTATGGCTTTCCTTGGGAGTTGGTGATGTGTACAGCTCTTGGATTTTTTGCTGTTCTCTCACTTTTCTGGAGAAGTTTTCAGTCGGTCAGTAGCAGGCTTTACGTGGGAAGAGAAAAAAAGCTGGCTCTAAATCTTGCTGGACTTATTGAAAAAAAATGTGGACTTCTTGAGAAAGTTACCTTTGTTGAAAAAGAACATGAAGGCTTAGATTCACCTTTAAAGGATTGCAGGTTTGAGAAGGGTTCAAGGGAAGCACAACATCTGGAGTTAACCTACGAAATGCTGCGTAGGTCCGAATCCAGCCATGGCGTTGAAATGCTCTTTCTGGAAGAAGAGCTCAAATCACAGAAGGCTAAACATGGTCAACAGGATGAAATGATGGCGCATCTATCAAGAAGGATACAGTCCCTCCAAGGTGAAGCTGAATCCCTCAGATCACAAATAGCTGAAGCTAAAACAAATTGGAGACTCTTTCAAGTCAATGAGGAAGAACTGAAGCTGGCAATGAAAGAGGGTTTGAATGAAGGATCCCAACTTCCGCAAACGCAGAGACCAACAATACAAGGAGAAGCTGAAGCACAGAGGGAACAAGGAGGTGTCCAATATAAAGCAAAAATCACATTAGAGGTCTCTATAGTCGCTGGAGAACAAGTTCTAAGAGACACAGAAAATCACATGGAGTCTCTGAGTGTATGCTTGCTGAAGATGAAGGATAGGTCTTCTCCCAGCCTGGGAGCCCAAAGGGATGGTGGTCACCTGGAGTTGGGAAGGACGAGTGAACCAGAAATTGGTGGTCACTTGGAGGATGAGTCCAAAGGAGCTTTGAGGAACCTGGTTGATGGTGCTAAGCTAAAGGCCTCTTTAGAAATCTTGGCAGGAGGAAGAAATCAAAAATGTACTTTCTCATCTGAAGTGGCAAAAACCACGGAAGACCTTACAGAACACCTTAAAAGTCTGCACACTGAACAGGCATCCTTGCAGTCAGAAAATGCACAGCTGCAAAGTGAGAATGAGACCCTCCAGAAGAACTTTAAAGTCATGGTGGAACGCTATCAAGAAAATATGATGAAACTGCACAGGAAATTAAGAGTGGAGAAAAACTCCCGGGTGGAGCAAGAAGAGAAACTTTCCAAGGTCGAAGAAAAGTTGAGCCATACAATGGAAGAGCTGGAGACCCACAGAAAGAGAGCCCAATATCTTGAAGATGAATTGCAGAGAACCATTCATTCCTGTCTGGGGAAGATTATTTCCTCTGAGAACGAAGCACATGCTAGTGAGTTGGCAGCTCGGATTCCTGAAAGAAACCTCAGTTATTTCAGGAAACAAAATGCGCGCAACAGTCAAAAATTAACTGAGAAGGAGCTTAGATTTGAACTTGTACAAAAAGATCCCTATGATGCACTGGATGTTTCCAACTCAGCAATGGGCAGAAAGCCTTCTCCAAATGGGCCCTCACCAATAGGTCAGCCTTCATCTGAAAGGAGACCTCCTCATTTTGAAAAGAGTGGTCCACTCACACTCTCAGCTTTCACTCCAGTGGGAGGAGGAACAGGGTCAAGGGGCCCTGGAGAATCCTCTGGACCATGCGACTAGCAGTAAAGGAAGAGAATCCAGCTGTAATAAGTTCACTGATTTTCAGAGAGCACCTTCTCAGACTGGGCCCCTCTCTCCTCCAGGGGAACAGGCCAGCAGGCTGATGATCCCTCCACCAGGCCAACCATATTCTTCTCATCCACGTCTTCCTCTACAAAGGCAAGATAGGTTTTACTCAAATTGTGGTAGACCATCGGGACCAGCAGAACACAGAAATCCTAATATGCCTCCTTTGAATAAATGGGATGGGCCTATGTCTTTACCAAGGCAATCCAGTAGAAAGGAGACCATAGTCGATCTCAGGGACTCTGATGTGCCTGATTCACCTCTCCATGCTGAAAACCAAGCAACTGGCTCTGGCTCTGTTTTGGCACCTTTCCCTCCAGTCAGAGGTGCCTTGTTTCCAGTTGACCCAAGGAGTCAGTTCATGAGAAGAGGACCTTATTTTTCCTCCACCTCGCCCAGGAATCGTGTATGGGAACCTGGAGATCATTTTCCACCAGGCCTGCCACCCACTCCATTTCCAATGGGAAATGTCTACGCAGTGAGGGGGTTTTCATCACAATCTTCCCCCAAGAGCTGGAATTCAGCCCTCTACACCCGCATTCTGAAAGTACAAGTGAGTTCCCTGAAGGGTTCCTTCCACCTGCAAATAAGCCTGTTACTCAACATCCAGAACCAAACAAGAAACCTCATGCTGTTGCTCTCTCTTCAATTGTAATTGGACTTATCTCTCATTTTTAGTTTTTAAGTAACTGCTTTTACTTCAGTAATTGACTATACTTTGGCTCCAATTGAAGCTCAATGAAACTATTGTTCTTAAGATAGTATTTTGTAAATAAATTGGTTTACGTAGAAATCTTATGAGTAAATTATTCCTATTTTATTTTATTCCAGAGTACAGCATTTAATCTGATGAAGCCACTATTATATAAACAAGAATGGGAGTTCTAGGTACTTGTAATCTAGCTGATGGAAATATATTTTAAACTCCCAACAAAGAAGTGTATTTAGTATGACTGTAGCAAATGTCAAGTGACTTTAGGCTTAATGAAATTGTCACTGATTTACAGACTGGTTGGGCATATCAGCAAGTTTTTCCATATCAGAATAACTAGAGCATGGGAGGACCAAAGGAGAGAACACAACGAAACATGTCACGGAAACAGGAGATCTCAACTACAAAGAAAAATGAAGACCTCTTTTTTATATTGGTTGCTTAAAACATTACATAGCTCTTGAGATATCATATTTCCTACATTAGATTCAAGTGAGTTATGAACTCCCATTTTTACCCCATATACACATTGCACAATAACATTGTTTACACATCCACATTTTTACAACATGCCATATTAGTAACTGTTGTATTCTGCTACCTTTTCTATCCTCTACTATCCCCCCTCTTCTGCCCTCCCATCTTCTCTCTCTATCCCATCTGCTGTAATTTAAAGTTTGGGAATTGGAAACCACACTTTAAACTCACTCTGCTCCCCTTTTTCCCTTCTGTCAAATTACGCATCATCTACTTCTATTTCTCCTCCTCCTCCTCCTCTTCCTCGTTATACCTTTCATTCATTCATCATACACTCATGCATTGGTTCATTCATTCCTTTCACATATGGTGTTGGGGATCCAACTCAGGACCTTTGAAAGTGCGAAGCCAGCACTCTAGTGCTGAGTCACAACCCCGGCACCTGTCTTTTTGATTTTATGACTGTTTATATGAAATTCAGAATTGCATTCTGCTATGGTTCACTGATATGTGGATTGACCTAGTCCTTGATTTCTGAGAGACTTTTGGAAAATACATAGGAATTATTAGGAGGTTTAAATGAAGAAACAAAGAGGAAATTCCCCATTTTCTTATTCTTAAATTCCACACTCTGACTCTGCCTACCTGCTATAAAAACTTTTAAACGCTTACTCCCCATTTCTATATCATTGCCAACAAGTGAACATTCACTGCCCTACAACAAACCAGAGAACTCACATTGAACAATGTTTCCCCATTAGAGACCAAGAAACAATACTTATTAAAAAAATACCCTAGTTATGAATTAGTAGTTAAAGCTTTATTTGGGTGTTAAATGTGCTCTAATTATGTGTTTGTATGTTTGTTGATGTGTGTGTGAGTGTGTGTGGGTGGTGTGTGTGCTTGTGTGTCAAACATGCACTGAGGTGTAAAATAAATGCAGGATTGCAATGGCCTTCTTAAAAATAAGAAGCAGCTTTATCACATTTGTAGCCCAGGGAAGAATCTGCCTGATACTTGACCTACAAATGATTGAAATGTGAAATATTCAGGCCTAGAAAAACAAAGCCATCATACATAATAAATCTAATCAGTCTGTCTCACCTGATTTCAAATCAGTTCTTTAAATAAACCTAAATTGCCAGCATAAAACATCAGTTGCTCTAATCGAGTGGATGGATGTCCCCTGCCATGGGCTGTGTAAAATACATGGAGGATCCCGCACTGATTGTTATCTAGAATGACTTCTGCCTGAACTACTATTAGTGAATAGTTGCTGTTATAGTGCGGTTCTGATACCAGTAAAATTTAATGAAGGTAATTTCAGGATGCAAAGAAATAAATTGATTTTACTAACTGGTTTTTGGAAAACACTGCCATAAAAAAATTATCAATATGTTCATAAAGTCATCTACATGTCTCTCCACAGGGGTTTTACTTAATGCGGGAGGGGGTGAGGTCTGGATATAACTTAACTGACCATTAGTAGGTAGAACAATGTAATGGGAATCACAGTGCACATACTGGTTTGAACTCAATCTAGGTAACATGGATTCATCTCTGTGTAAGAGGCCTGCTTCTGAAAAACACAATGTAGAGCTCCAAAAGCAGAACGATACTTTCAGAATACCAGTTATGTTTGTAAATAGACAGATAGATACACAGAAATCAAAAATCTGAAAATGGTCTAGAAGTGTACATTTCAATAACTTACAATGTCAGTAGTGGGAGATTAATACCAGATCAAGAAGACTGTATCTGCATGCGAGACGGTTCAATATTTAAAGAGTTTTTTAAATGACAATGGACAGAAAATTCAAAGGGTTACAGTAAGTGTTGAGGAGTGATTTGGTAAAAGGAGCACAGAGGTGAGAAATAATTAAGTAGAGTTCAATAGAACCAGGTATAATATCTGTACACATGACTCCATGAACAGGAGCAAAGGGGACACTTAAAGAAATCATAAGGACTAAGGAGAGGTCACAATGAGGGGGGCTTGTAGGAAGAGCTGAAAAAAACAAAAGCATGCAATGGGCAGAAAATGTGGAAGAAAAGGCCTCACCGGTGGTAAACCGATCCATCTCTCCCTGGTAGTTCAACTGTATGAATAACAGAGAGGTCGGCTAAGTGGGAAAGTACTTGGAAACTCTGTTCATGCAGACAACAGAAAGTGCCACCAGAGTGAAAAAAGTAAACATAGTAAGGCAGCTTAGCCCCTTCCCCTTGGTGTTTTATGCAGGCTCTCTTTCTTACTGTGCCTCTGTTCATCTACACTGATATGTGTTAGGTCCAAAGGCAGTGACAAACATTGTTACCTGTATTGATGAATCCTGCCAATTCCACAAAGCACAGCCATTTTACTTAGTGTTCTCAATACCTTCTTTTTGACTCTCATCTCGTTTGAAGAAACACTTTCAGAGGAAAGAAGTTCTCCCTAAGCCACATGTGTCCTTAAGTAAACTATGAATTGAGTGCTCTTTCAGGGTGTTTGGGCTGATTCCTCCACATGACTCGTAATACCTAGAAAAGTGTCATGCACCAACAGGCAGTACATCTTCACTGAGTCCTGTTCTTTGCACTCCAGGGTCATATTATTGTCCATTTAATGGTCAGAAAAACAGTGTTACAGTGAGTATCCTTCTTAGTAGTAGGACTAAAGTGTTTTGGACTCGCATGTTCAGTTACTGAAAAGGCTCAGGGAAGTCCACTTGAGAGCTGGTCATTTGATACAGGTACTGCAGAGGAAAACAAGCTACTCTCATTTGGCAACTTTTAGACAGTGATACAGCTCTGGCCATGTAAGTGTAAATAACAACAGGTCTAATCATGCAAGGTGGCATATGGGCTTGGAACTTGCATGCTTACAAAACCAGTGATTACTTGTGCATCTTCTCCTTCGAAACTCATATGTGAATCATCAACTAGTCAAGTGTTAACTTGGGAGGAAAACAATATGTTGGGATGTCCTTTTTGAACATCAAGCCATGAACTCTTTGTCTTAACATCAACAATATAATTAATGTTCAGGAGTTACATCCATTTCAGAGAGTCATATCCATCCTTCTCTTGGCTATATATTTTTAAGGACCAGCCAGCTTCCTTAGATGTTTTCAAGCCCATGAAAAGGCCAAAAAAAAAATCTGAAAGAAGAGTTTGAAGAATTTTCAACAAATACTAATCTAGAAATGCTGACATGAAAACCAACTAAAGTTTTCAACTCCTTCTTTTTTTGGAACAATAGCTGTGCCGTGCTTTTCAAAAATGACTTCTCAGAACTGACTTGTGCCCATGTTAGCAACTCTTCTGAAATTACTTTGAAAGTAGACTAATGTGAGAGTTTCTCTTTAGAGATAATTCAGATTACTTGCATAGGAAGTGGCGGCAGGTCTGGGGATGTCGTAGCTCAGTGGCAGTGACATTGCCTAGCTTGGGGCTGGCCTGCCATGGACTTTCACCCCAAACACTTGCAAGAAAAGAAAATGGAGGGAAGGGAGAGGGAAAGTTGGAAGGGAGGGAGGCAAAGTTGGAGGGATGGAGGGAGGTAGAAAAGAAGGAAGAAGAAAAGGAGAAAAACCAGGAAGAGAGGAAGGAAGCAAGGAAGGAAGGAAATAGGGAGAGCACAAGGGCAGGGAAAGGACTGAGTCACTAAAACAAAAGGCAAAGGACACAAAGACCAATATAGGCCATAAAAGCTGTTGGAACAGTTTAGACAGCTTTAGAATTTGAGTGACATCAAACTGAATGTTATTATGACTGGATGGAATCTTCCTACTTAGCCCCGCCTTGGCCTGGCCTAAACCAAATCAAGGGGTGGGTGGCATGGAGAGGAATTCTCTCTGGCTGGAGTGGGAGGGACCTAAACCTGTGGAACTTGAGGATGCACTGGGTAGGGAAGGGGACAAGACTCCCTGATGGGCAGTTGAGCACAACAAGGCTCCTGGGAGCCCTTGATCATGGCTCCTACCGCCATACGCCCACCACCCGCCACACGCTCAGCCCCTGAAGGGGATCACAGTGGTCTGCTCCGTTGCCTGGTGCTGGTTGGAGTTCCTGACCAAACACCTGAGTGTCCACAGCCTGTGTTGGCCTGCCTGGGCAGGCTGTGGTTGTGGTGGCAAGAGCCAAAGCAGTCTTGGCGTGATGGAGAAGCCAAGGGCAGCCTCTCAGCCATACTAGTGGGTGGTTCTGGAAGAAGCACCCAGGGTTGTGGCAGCATTGTCCGAAGACATGAAGCCAGGCCATCTTTCTTATGGCTTTCCTTGGGAGTTGGTGATGTGTACAGCTCTTGGATTTTTTGCTGTTCTCTCACTTTTCTGGAGAAGTTTTCAGTCGGTCAGTAGCAGGCTTTACGTGGGAAGAGAAAAAAAGCTGGCTCTAAATCTTGCTGGACTTATTGAAAAAAAATGTGGACTTCTTGAGAAAGTTACCTTTGTTGAAAAAGAACATGAAGGCTTAGATTCACCTTTAAAGGATTGCAGGTTTGAGAAGGGTTCAAGGGAAGCACAACATCTGGAGTTAACCTACGAAATGCTGCGTAGGTCCGAATCCAGCCATGGCGTTGAAATGCTCTTTCTGGAAGAAGAGCTCAAATCACAGAAGGCTAAACATGGTCAACAGGATGAAATGATGGCGCATCTATCAAGAAGGATACAGTCCCTCCAAGGTGAAGCTGAATCCCTCAGATCACAAATAGCTGAAGCTAAAACAAATTGGAGACTCTTTCAAGTCAATGAGGAAGAACTGAAGCTGGCAATGAAAGAGGGTTTGAATGAAGGATCCCAACTTCCGCAAACGCAGAGACCAACAATACAAGGAGAAGCTGAAGCACAGAGGGAACAAGGAGGTGTCCAATATAAAGCAAAAATCACATTAGAGGTCTCTATAGTCGCTGGAGAACAAGTTCTAAGAGACACAGAAAATCACATGGAGTCTCTGAGTGTATGCTTGCTGAAGATGAAGGATAGGTCTTCTCCCAGCCTGGGAGCCCAAAGGGATGGTGGTCACCTGGAGTTGGGAAGGACGAGTGAACCAGAAATTGGTGGTCACTTGGAGGATGAGTCCAAAGGAGCTTTGAGGAACCTGGTTGATGGTGCTAAGCTAAAGGCCTCTTTAGAAATCTTGGCAGGAGGAAGAAATCAAAAATGTACTTTCTCATCTGAAGTGGCAAAAACCACGGAAGACCTTACAGAACACCTTAAAAGTCTGCACACTGAACAGGCATCCTTGCAGTCAGAAAATGCACAGCTGCAAAGTGAGAATGAGACCCTCCAGAAGAACTTTAAAGTCATGGTGGAACGCTATCAAGAAAATATGATGAAACTGCACAGGAAATTAAGAGTGGAGAAAAACTCCCGGGTGGAGCAAGAAGAGAAACTTTCCAAGGTCGAAGAAAAGTTGAGCCATACAATGGAAGAGCTGGAGACCCACAGAAAGAGAGCCCAATATCTTGAAGATGAATTGCAGAGAACCATTCATTCCTGTCTGGGGAAGATTATTTCCTCTGAGAACGAAGCACATGCTAGTGAGTTGGCAGCTCGGATTCCTGAAAGAAACCTCAGTTATTTCAGGAAACAAAATGCGCGCAACAGTCAAAAATTAACTGAGAAGGAGCTTAGATTTGAACTTGTACAAAAAGATCCCTATGATGCACTGGATGTTTCCAACTCAGCAATGGGCAGAAAGCCTTCTCCAAATGGGCCCTCACCAATAGGTCAGCCTTCATCTGAAAGGAGACCTCCTCATTTTGAAAAGAGTGGTCCACTCACACTCTCAGCTTTCACTCCAGTGGGAGGAGGAACAGGGTCAAGGGGCCCTGGAGAATCCTCTGGACCATGCGACTAGCAGTAAAGGAAGAGAATCCAGCTGTAATAAGTTCACTGATTTTCAGAGAGCACCTTCTCAGACTGGGCCCCTCTCTCCTCCAGGGGAACAGGCCAGCAGGCTGATGATCCCTCCACCAGGCCAACCATATTCTTCTCATCCACGTCTTCCTCTACAAAGGCAAGATAGGTTTTACTCAAATTGTGGTAGACCATCGGGACCAGCAGAACACAGAAATCCTAATATGCCTCCTTTGAATAAATGGGATGGGCCTATGTCTTTACCAAGGCAATCCAGTAGAAAGGAGACCATAGTCGATCTCAGGGACTCTGATGTGCCTGATTCACCTCTCCATGCTGAAAACCAAGCAACTGGCTCTGGCTCTGTTTTGGCACCTTTCCCTCCAGTCAGAGGTGCCTTGTTTCCAGTTGACCCAAGGAGTCAGTTCATGAGAAGAGGACCTTATTTTTCCTCCACCTCGCCCAGGAATCGTGTATGGGAACCTGGAGATCATTTTCCACCAGGCCTGCCACCCACTCCATTTCCAATGGGAAATGTCTACGCAGTGAGGGGGTTTTCATCACAATCTTCCCCCAAGAGCTGGAATTCAGCCCTCTACACCCGCATTCTGAAAGTACAAGTGAGTTCCCTGAAGGGTTCCTTCCACCTGCAAATAAGCCTGTTACTCAACATCCAGAACCAAACAAGAAACCTCATGCTGTTGCTCTCTCTTCAATTGTAATTGGACTTATCTCTCATTTTTAGTTTTTAAGTAACTGCTTTTACTTCAGTAATTGACTATACTTTGGCTCCAATTGAAGCTCAATGAAACTATTGTTCTTAAGATAGTATTTTGTAAATAAATTGGTTTACGTAGAAATCTTATGAGTAAATTATTCCTATTTTATTTTATTCCAGAGTACAGCATTTAATCTGATGAAGCCACTATTATATAAACAAGAATGGGAGTTCTAGGTACTTGTAATCTAGCTGATGGAAATATATTTTAAACTCCCAACAAAGAAGTGTATTTAGTATGACTGTAGCAAATGTCAAGTGACTTTAGGCTTAATGAAATTGTCACTGATTTACAGACTGGTTGGGCATATCAGCAAGTTTTTCCATATCAGAATAACTAGAGCATGGGAGGACCAAAGGAGAGAACACAACGAAACATGTCACGGAAACAGGAGATCTCAACTACAAAGAAAAATGAAGACCTCTTTTTTATATTGGTTGCTTAAAACATTACATAGCTCTTGAGATATCATATTTCCTACATTAGATTCAAGTGAGTTATGAACTCCCATTTTTACCCCATATACACATTGCACAATAACATTGTTTACACATCCACATTTTTACAACATGCCATATTAGTAACTGTTGTATTCTGCTACCTTTTCTATCCTCTACTATCCCCCCTCTTCTGCCCTCCCATCTTCTCTCTCTATCCCATCTGCTGTAATTTAAAGTTTGGGAATTGGAAACCACACTTTAAACTCACTCTGCTCCCCTTTTTCCCTTCTGTCAAATTACGCATCATCTACTTCTATTTCTCCTCCTCCTCCTCCTCTTCCTCGTTATACCTTTCATTCATTCATCATACACTCATGCATTGGTTCATTCATTCCTTTCACATATGGTGTTGGGGATCCAACTCAGGACCTTTGAAAGTGCGAAGCCAGCACTCTAGTGCTGAGTCACAACCCCGGCACCTGTCTTTTTGATTTTATGACTGTTTATATGAAATTCAGAATTGCATTCTGCTATGGTTCACTGATATGTGGATTGACCTAGTCCTTGATTTCTGAGAGACTTTTGGAAAATACATAGGAATTATTAGGAGGTTTAAATGAAGAAACAAAGAGGAAATTCCCCATTTTCTTATTCTTAAATTCCACACTCTGACTCTGCCTACCTGCTATAAAAACTTTTAAACGCTTACTCCCCATTTCTATATCATTGCCAACAAGTGAACATTCACTGCCCTACAACAAACCAGAGAACTCACATTGAACAATGTTTCCCCATTAGAGACCAAGAAACAATACTTATTAAAAAAATACCCTAGTTATGAATTAGTAGTTAAAGCTTTATTTGGGTGTTAAATGTGCTCTAATTATGTGTTTGTATGTTTGTTGATGTGTGTGTGAGTGTGTGTGGGTGGTGTGTGTGCTTGTGTGTCAAACATGCACTGAGGTGTAAAATAAATGCAGGATTGCAATGGCCTTCTTAAAAATAAGAAGCAGCTTTATCACATTTGTAGCCCAGGGAAGAATCTGCCTGATACTTGACCTACAAATGATTGAAATGTGAAATATTCAGGCCTAGAAAAACAAAGCCATCATACATAATAAATCTAATCAGTCTGTCTCACCTGATTTCAAATCAGTTCTTTAAATAAACCTAAATTGCCAGCATAAAACATCAGTTGCTCTAATCGAGTGGATGGATGTCCCCTGCCATGGGCTGTGTAAAATACATGGAGGATCCCGCACTGATTGTTATCTAGAATGACTTCTGCCTGAACTACTATTAGTGAATAGTTGCTGTTATAGTGCGGTTCTGATACCAGTAAAATTTAATGAAGGTAATTTCAGGATGCAAAGAAATAAATTGATTTTACTAACTGGTTTTTGGAAAACACTGCCATAAAAAAATTATCAATATGTTCATAAAGTCATCTACATGTCTCTCCACAGGGGTTTTACTTAATGCGGGAGGGGGTGAGGTCTGGATATAACTTAACTGACCATTAGTAGGTAGAACAATGTAATGGGAATCACAGTGCACATACTGGTTTGAACTCAATCTAGGTAACATGGATTCATCTCTGTGTAAGAGGCCTGCTTCTGAAAAACACAATGTAGAGCTCCAAAAGCAGAACGATACTTTCAGAATACCAGTTATGTTTGTAAATAGACAGATAGATACACAGAAATCAAAAATCTGAAAATGGTCTAGAAGTGTACATTTCAATAACTTACAATGTCAGTAGTGGGAGATTAATACCAGATCAAGAAGACTGTATCTGCATGCGAGACGGTTCAATATTTAAAGAGTTTTTTAAATGACAATGGACAGAAAATTCAAAGGGTTACAGTAAGTGTTGAGGAGTGATTTGGTAAAAGGAGCACAGAGGTGAGAAATAATTAAGTAGAGTTCAATAGAACCAGGTATAATATCTGTACACATGACTCCATGAACAGGAGCAAAGGGGACACTTAAAGAAATCATAAGGACTAAGGAGAGGTCACAATGAGGGGGGCTTGTAGGAAGAGCTGAAAAAAACAAAAGCATGCAATGGGCAGAAAATGTGGAAGAAAAGGCCTCACCGGTGGTAAACCGATCCATCTCTCCCTGGTAGTTCAACTGTATGAATAACAGAGAGGTCGGCTAAGTGGGAAAGTACTTGGAAACTCTGTTCATGCAGACAACAGAAAGTGCCACCAGAGTGAAAAAAGTAAACATAGTAAGGCAGCTTAGCCCCTTCCCCTTGGTGTTTTATGCAGGCTCTCTTTCTTACTGTGCCTCTGTTCATCTACACTGATATGTGTTAGGTCCAAAGGCAGTGACAAACATTGTTACCTGTATTGATGAATCCTGCCAATTCCACAAAGCACAGCCATTTTACTTAGTGTTCTCAATACCTTCTTTTTGACTCTCATCTCGTTTGAAGAAACACTTTCAGAGGAAAGAAGTTCTCCCTAAGCCACATGTGTCCTTAAGTAAACTATGAATTGAGTGCTCTTTCAGGGTGTTTGGGCTGATTCCTCCACATGACTCGTAATACCTAGAAAAGTGTCATGCACCAACAGGCAGTACATCTTCACTGAGTCCTGTTCTTTGCACTCCAGGGTCATATTATTGTCCATTTAATGGTCAGAAAAACAGTGTTACAGTGAGTATCCTTCTTAGTAGTAGGACTAAAGTGTTTTGGACTCGCATGTTCAGTTACTGAAAAGGCTCAGGGAAGTCCACTTGAGAGCTGGTCATTTGATACAGGTACTGCAGAGGAAAACAAGCTACTCTCATTTGGCAACTTTTAGACAGTGATACAGCTCTGGCCATGTAAGTGTAAATAACAACAGGTCTAATCATGCAAGGTGGCATATGGGCTTGGAACTTGCATGCTTACAAAACCAGTGATTACTTGTGCATCTTCTCCTTCGAAACTCATATGTGAATCATCAACTAGTCAAGTGTTAACTTGGGAGGAAAACAATATGTTGGGATGTCCTTTTTGAACATCAAGCCATGAACTCTTTGTCTTAACATCAACAATATAATTAATGTTCAGGAGTTACATCCATTTCAGAGAGTCATATCCATCCTTCTCTTGGCTATATATTTTTAAGGACCAGCCAGCTTCCTTAGATGTTTTCAAGCCCATGAAAAGGCCAAAAAAAAACCTGAAAGAAGAGTTTGAAGAATTTTCAACAAATACTAATCTAGAAATGCTGACATGAAAACCAACTAAAGTTTTCAACTCCTTCTTTTTTTGGAACAATAGCTGTGCCGTGCTTTTCAAAAATGACTTCTCAGAACTGACTTGTGCCCATGTTAGCAACTCTTCTGAAATTACTTTGAAAGTAGACTAATGTGAGAGTTTCTCTTTAGAGATAATTCAGATTACTTGCATAGGAAGTGGCGGCAGGTCTGGGGATGTCGTAGCTCAGTGGCAGTGACATTGCCTAGCTTGGGGCTGGCCTGCCATGGACTTTCACCCCAAACACTTGCAAGAAAAGAAAATGGAGGGAAGGGAGAGGGAAAGTTGGAAGGGAGGGAGGCAAAGTTGGAGGGATGGAGGGAGGTAGAAAAGAAGGAAGAAGAAAAGGAGAAAAACCAGGAAGAGAGGAAGGAAGCAAGGAAGGAAGGAAATAGGGAGAGCACAAGGGCAGGGAAAGGACTGAGTCACTAAAACAAAAGGCAAAGGACACAAAGACCAATATAGGCCATAAAAGCTGTTGGAACAGTTTAGACAGCTTTAGAATTTGAGTGACATCAAACTGAATGTTATTATGACTGGATGGAATCTTCCTACTTAGCCCCGCCTTGGCCTGGCCTAAACCAAATCAAGGGGTGGGTGGCATGGAGAGGAATTCTCTCTGGCTGGAGTGGGAGGGACCTAAACCTGTGGAACTTGAGGATGCACTGGGTAGGGAAGGGGACAAGACTCCCCTGATGGGCAGTTGAGCACAACAAGGCTCCTGGGAGCCCTTGATCATGGCTCCTACCGCCATACGCCCACCACCCGCCATACGCTCAGCCCCTGAAGGGGATCACAGTGGTCTGCTCCGTTGCCTGGTGCTGGTTGGAGTTCCTGACCAAACACCTGAGTGTCCACAGCCTGTGTTGGCCTGCCTGGGCAGGCTGTGGTTGTGGTGGCAAGAGCCAAAGCAGTCTTGGCGTGATGGAGAAGCCAAGGGCAGCCTCTCAGCCATACTAGTGGGTGGTTCTGGAAGAAGCACCCAGGGTTGTGGCAGCATTGTCCGAAGACATGAAGCCAGGCCATCTTTCTTATGGCTTTCCTTGGGAGTTGGTGATGTGTACAGCTCTTGGATTTTTTGCTGTTCTCTCACTTTTCTGGAGAAGTTTTCAGTCGGTCAGTAGCAGGCTTTACGTGGGAAGAGAAAAAAAGCTGGCTCTAAATCTTGCTGGACTTATTGAAAAAAAATGTGGACTTCTTGAGAAAGTTACCTTTGTTGAAAAAGAACATGAAGGCTTAGATTCACCTTTAAAGGATTGCAGGTTTGAGAAGTGTTCAAGGGAAGCACAACATCTGGAGTTAACCTACGAAATGCTGCGTAGGTCCGAATCCAGCCATGGCGTTGAAATGCTCTTTCTGGAAGAAGAGCTCAAATCACAGAAGGCTAAACATGGTCAACAGGATGAAATGATGGCGCATCTATCAAGAAGGATACAGTCCCTCCAAGGTGAAGCTGAATCCCTCAGATCACAAATAGCTGAAGCTAAAACAAATTGGAGACTCTTTCAAGTCAATGAGGAAGAACTGAAGCTGGCAATGAAAGAGGGTTTGAATGAAGGATCCCAACTTCCGCAAACGCAGAGACCAACAATACAAGGAGAAGCTGAAGCACAGAGGGAACAAGGAGGTGTCCAATATAAAGCAAAAATCACATTAGAGGTCTCTATAGTCGCTGGAGAACAAGTTCTAAGAGACACAGAAAATCACATGGAGTCTCTGAGTGTATGCTTGCTGAAGATGAAGGATAGGTCTTCTCCCAGCCTGGGAGCCCAAAGGGATGGTGGTCACCTGGAGTTGGGAAGGACGAGTGAACCAGAAATTGGTGGTCACTTGGAGGATGAGTCCAAAGGAGCTTTGAGGAACCTGGTTGATGGTGCTAAGCTAAAGGCCTCCTTAGAAATCTTGGCAGGAGGAAGAAATCAAAAATGTACTTTCTCATCTGAAGTGGCAAAAACCATGGAAGACCTTACAGAACACCTTAAAAGTCTGCACACTGAACAGGCATCCTTGCAGTCAGAAAATGCACAGCTGCAAAGTGAGAATGAGACCCTACAGAAGAACTTTAAAGTCATGGTGGAACGCTATCAAGAAAATATGATGAAACTGCACAGGAAATTAAGAGTGGAGAAAAACTCCCGGGTGGAGCAAGAAGAGAAACTTTCCAAGGTCGAAGAAAAGTTGAGCCATACAATGGAAGAGCTGGAGACCCACAGAAAGAGAGCCCAATATCTTGAAGATGAATTGCACAGAACCATTCATTCCTGTCTGGGGAAGATTATTTCCTCTGAGAAAGAAGCACATGCTAGTGAGTTGGCAGCTCGGATTCCTGAAAGAAACCTCAGTTATTTCAGGAAACAAAATGCGTGCAACAGTCAAAAATTAACTGAGAAGGAGCTTAGATTTGAACTTGTAGAAAAAGATCCCTATGATGCACTGGATGTTTCCAACTCAGCAATGGGCAGAAAGCCTTCTCCAAATGGGCCCTCACCAATAGGTCAGCCTTCATCTGAAAGGAGACCTCCTCATTTTGAAAAGAGTGGTCCACTCACACTCTCAGCTTTCACTCCAGTGGGAGGAGGAACAGGGTCAAGGGGCCCTGGAGAATCCTCTGGACCATGCGACTAGCAGTAAAGGAAGAGAATCCAGCTGTCATAAGTTCACTGATTTTCAGAGAGCACCTTCTCAGACTGGGCCCCTCTCTCCTCCAGGGGAACAGGCCAGCAGGCTGATGATCCCTCCACCAGGCCAACCATATTCTTCTGATCCACGTCTTCCTCTACAAAGGCAAGATAGGTTTTACTCAAATTGTGGTAGACCATCGGGACCAGCAGAACACAGAAATCCTAATATGCCTCCTTTGAATAAATGGGATGGGCCTATGTCTTTACCAAGGCAATCCAGTAGAAAGGAGACCATAGTCGATCTCAGGGACTCTGATGTGCCTGATTCACCTCTCCATGCTGAAAACCAAGCAACTGGCTCTGGCTCTGTTTTGGCACCTTTCCCTCCAGTCAGAGGTGCCTTGTTTCCAGTTGACCCAAGGAGTCAGTTCATGAGAAGAGGACCTTATTTTTCCTCCACCTCGCCCAGGAATCGTGTATGGGAACCTGGAGATCATTTTCCACCAGGCCTGCCACCCACTCCATTTCCAATGGGAAATGTCTACGCAGTGAGGGGGTTTTCATCACAATCTTCCCCCAAGAGCTGGAATTCAGCCCTCTACACCCGCATTCTGAAAGTACAAGTGAGTTCCCTGAAGGGTTCCTTCCACCTGCAAATAAGCCTGTTACTCAACATCCAGAACCAAACAAGAAACCTCATGCTGTTGCTCTCTCTTCAAATGTAATTGGACTTATCTCTCATTTTTAGTTTTTAAGTAACTGCTTTTACTTCAGTAATTGACTATACTTTGGCTCCAATTGAAGCTCAATGAAACTATTGTTCTTAAGATAGTATTTTGTAAATAAATTGGTTTACGTAGAAATCTTATGAGTAAATTATTCCTATTTTATTTTATTCCAGAGTACAGCATTTAATCTGATGAAGCCACTATTATATAAACAAGAATGGGAGTTCTAGGTACTTGTAATCTAGCTGATGGAAATATATTTTAAACTCCCAACAAAGAAGTGTATTTAGTATGACTGTAGCAAATGTCAAGTGACTTTAGGCTTAATGAAATTGTCACTGATTTACAGACTGGTTGGGCATATCAGCAAGTTTTTCCATATCAGAATAACTAGAGCATGGGAGGACCAAAGGAGAGAACACAACGAAACATGTCACGGAAACAGGAGATCTCAACTACAAAGAAAAATGAAGACCTCTTTTTTATATTGGTTGCTTAAAACATTACATAGCTCTTGAGATATCATATTTCCTACATTAGATTCAAGTGAGTTATGAACTCCCATTTTTACCCCATATACACATTGCACAATAACATTGTTTACACATCCACATTTTTACAACATGCCATATTAGTAACTGTTGTATTCTGCTACCTTTTCTATCCTCTACTATCCCCCCTCTTCTGCCCTCCCATCTTCTCTCTCTATCCCATCTGCTGTAATTTAAAGTTTGGGAATTGGAAACCACACTTTAAACTCACTCTGCTCCCCTTTTTCCCTTCTGTCAAATTACGCATCATCTTCTTCTATTTCTCCTCCTCCTCCTCCTCTTCCTCTTCCTCGTTATACCTTTCATTCATTCATCATACACTCATGCATTGGTTCATTCATTCCTTTCACATATGGTGTTGGGGATCCAACTCAGGACCTTTGAAAGTGCGAAGCCAGCACTCTAGTGCTGAGTCACAACCCCGGCACCTGTCTTTTTGATTTTATGACTGTTTATATGAAACTCAGAATTGCATTCTGCTATGGTTCACTGATATGTGGATTGACCTAGTCCTTGATTTCTGAGAGACTTTTGGAAAATACATAGGAATTATTAGGAGGTTGAAATGAAGAAACAAAGAGGAAATTCCCCATTTTCTTATTCTTAAATTCCACACTCTGACTCTGCCTACCTGCTATAAAAACTTTTAAATGCTTACTCCCCATTTCTATATCATTGTCAACAAGTGAACATTCACTGCCCTACAACAAACCAGAGAACTCACATTGAACAATGTTTCCCCATTAGAGACCAAGAAACAATACTTATTAAAAAAAATACCCTAGTTATGAATTAGTAGTTAAAGCTTTATTTGGGTGTTAAATGTGCTCTAATTATGTGTTTGTATGTTTGTTGATGTGTGTGTGAGTGTGTGTGGGGGGTGTGTGTGCTTGTGTGTCAAACATGCACTGAGGTGTAAAATAAATGCAGGATTGCAACGGCCTTCTTAAAAATAAGAAGCAGCTTTATCACATTTGTAGCCCAGGGAAGAATCTGCCTGATACTTGACCTACAAATGATTGAAATGTGAAATATTCAGGCCTAGAAAAACAAAGCCATCATACATAATAAATCTAATCAGTCTGTCTCACCTGATTTCAAATCAGTTCTTTAAATAAACCTAAATTGCCAGCATAAAACATCAGTTGCTCTAATCGAGTGGATGGATGTCCCCTGCCATGGGCTGTGTAAAATACATGGAGGATCCCGCACTGATTGTTATCTAGAATGACTTCTGCCTGAACTACTATTAGTGAATAGTTGCTGTTATAGTGCGGTTCTGATACCAGTAAACTTTAATGAAGGTAATTTCAGGATGCAAAGAAATAAATTGATTTTACTAACTGGTTTTTGGAAAACACTGCCATAAAAAAATTATCAATATGTTCATAAAGTCATCTACATGTCTCTCCACAGGGGTTTTACTTAATGCGGGAGGGGGTGAGGTCTGGATATAACTTAACTGACCATTAGTAGGTAGAACAATGTAATGGGAATCACAGTGCACATACTGGTTTGAACTCAATCTAGGTAACATGGATTCATCTCTGTGTAAGAGGCCTGCTTTTGAAAAACACAATGTAGAGCTCCAAAAGCAGAACGATACTTTCAGAATACCAGTTATGTTTGTAATTAGACAGATAGATACACAGAAATCAAAAATCTGAAAATGGTCTAGAAGTGTACATTTCAATAACTTACAATGTCAGTAGTGGGAGATTAATACCAGATCAAGAAGACTGTATCTGCATGCGAGACGGTTCAATATTTAAAGAGTTTTTTAAATGACAATGGACAGAAAATTCAAAGGGTTACAGTAAGTGTTGAGGAGTGATTTGGTAAAAGGAGCACAGAGGTGAGAAATAATTAAGTAGAGTTCAATAGAACCAGGTATAATATCTGTACACATGACTCCATGAACAGGAGCAAAGGGGACACTTAAAGAAATCATAAGGACTAAGGAGAGGTCAGGATGAGGGGGGCTTGTAGGAAGAGCTGAAAAAAACAAAAGCATGCAATGAGCAGAAAATGTGGAAGAAAAGGCCTCACCGGTGGTAAACCGATCCATCTCTCCCTGGTAGTTCAACTGTATGAATAACAGAGAGGCCGGCTAAGTGGGAAAGTACTTGGAAACTCTGTTCATGCAGACAACAGAAAGTGCCACCAGAGTGAAAAAAGTAAACCTAGTAAGGCAGCTTAGCCCCTTCCCCTTGGTGTTTTATGCAGGCTCTCTTTCTTACTGTCCCTCTGTTCATCTACACTGATATGTGTTAGGTCCAAAGGCAGTGACAAACATTGTTACCTGTATTGATGAATCCTGCCAATTCCACAAAGCACAGCCATTTTACTTAGTGTTCTCAATACCTTCTTTTTGACTCTCATCTCGTTTGAAGAAACACTTTCAGAGGAAAGAACTTCTCCCTAAGCCACATGTGTCCTTAAGTAAACTATGAATTGAGTGCTCTTTCAAGGTGTTTGGGCTGATTCCTCCACATGACTCGTAATACCTAGAAAAGTGTCATGCACCAACAGGCAGTACATCTTCACTGAGTCCTGTTCTTTGCACTCCAGGGTCATATTATTGTCCATTTAATGGTCAGAAAAACAGTGTTACAGTGAGTATCCTTCTTAGTAGTAGGACTAAAGTGTTTTGGACTCGCATGTTCAGTTACTGAAAAGGCTCAGGGAAGTCCACTTGAGAGCTGGTCATTTGATACAGGTACTGCAGAGGAAAACAAGCTACTCTCATTTGGCAACTTTTAGACAGTGATACAGCTCTGGCCATGTAAGTGTAAATAACAACAGGTCTAATCATGCAAGGTGGCATATGGGCTTGGAAGTTGCATGCTTACAAAACCAGTGATTACTTGTGCATCTTCTCCTTCGAAACTCATATGTGAATCATCAACTAGTCAAGTGTTAACTTGGGAGGAAAACAATATGTTGGGATGTCCTTTTTGAACATCAAGCCATGAACTCTTTGTCTTAACATCAACAATATAATTAATGTTCAGGAGTTACATCCATTTCAGAGAGTCATATCCATCCTTCTCTTGGCTATATATTTTTAAGGACCAGCCAGCTTCCTTAGATGTTTTCAAGCCCATGAAAAGGCCAAAAAAAAAAATCTGAAAGAAGAGTTTGAAGAATTTTCAACAAATACTAATCTAGAAATGCTGACATGAAAACCAACTAAAGTTTTCAACTCCTTCTTTTTTTGGAACAATAGCTGTGCCGTGCTTTTCAAAAATGACTTCTCAGAACTGACTTGTGCCCATGTTAGCAACTCTTCTGAAATTACTTTGAAAGTAGACTAATGTGAGAGTTTCTCTTTAGAGATAATTCAGATTACTTGCATAGGAAGTGGCGGCAGGTCTGGGGATGTCGTAGCTCAGTGGCAGTGACATTGCCTAGCTTGGGGCTGGCCTGCCATGGACTTTCACCCCAAACACTTGCAAGAAAAGAAAATGGAGGGAAGGGAGAGGGAAAGTTGGAAGGGAGGGAGGCAAAGTTGGAGGGATGGAGGGAGGTAGAAAAGAAGGAAGAAGAAAAGGAGAAAAACCAGGAAGAGAGGAAGGAAGCAAGGAAGGAAGGAAATAGGGAGAGCACAAGGGCAGGGAAAGGACTGAGTCACTAAAACAAAAGGCAAAGGACACAAAGACCAATATAGGCCATAAAAGCTGTTGGAACAGTTTAGACAGCTTTAGAATTTGAGTGACATCAAACTGAATGTTATTATGACTGGATGGAATCTTCCTACTTAGCCCCGCCTTGGCCTGGCCTAAACCAAATCAAGGGGTGGGTGGCATGGAGAGGAATTCTCTCTGGCTGGAGTGGGAGGGACCTAAACCTGTGGAACTTGAGGATGCACTGGGTAGGGAAGGGGACAAGACTCCCCTGATGGGCAGTTGAGCACAACAAGGCTCCTGGGAGCCCTTGATCATGGCTCCTACCGCCATACGCCCACCACCCGCCACACGCTCAGCCCCTGAAGGGGATCACAGTGGTCTGCTCCGTTGCCTGGTGCTGGTTGGAGTTCCTGACCAAACACCTGAGTGTCCACAGCCTGTGTTGGCCTGCCTGGGCAGGCTGTGGTTGTGGTGGCAAGAGCCAAAGCAGTCTTGGCGTGATGGAGAAGCCAAGGGCAGCCTCTCAGCCATACTAGTGGGTGGTTCTGGAAGAAGCACCCAGGGTTGTGGCAGCATTGTCCGAAGACATGAAGCCAGGCCATCTTTCTTATGGCTTTCCTTGGGAGTTGGTGATGTGTACAGCTCTTGGATTTTTTGCTGTTCTCTCACTTTTCTGGAGAAGTTTTCAGTCGGTCAGTAGCAGGCTTTACGTGGGAAGAGAAAAAAAGCTGGCTCTAAATCTTGCTGGACTTATTGAAAAAAAATGTGGACTTCTTGAGAAAGTTACCTTTGTTGAAAAAGAACATGAAGGCTTAGATTCACCTTTAAAGGATTGCAGGTTTGAGAAGGGTTCAAGGGAAGCACAACATCTGGAGTTAACCTACGAAATGCTGCGTAGGTCCGAATCCAGCCATGGCGTTGAAATGCTCTTTCTGGAAGAAGAGCTCAAATCACAGAAGGCTAAACATGGTCAACAGGATGAAATGATGGCGCATCTATCAAGAAGGATACAGTCCCTCCAAGGTGAAGCTGAATCCCTCAGATCACAAATAGCTGAAGCTAAAACAAATTGGAGACTCTTTCAAGTCAATGAGGAAGCACTGAAGCTGGCAATGAAAGAGGGTTTGAATGAAGGATCCCAACTTCCGCAAACGCAGAGACCAACAATACAAGGAGAAGCTGAAGCACAGAGGGATCAAGGAGGTGTCCAATATAAAGCAAAAATCACATTAGAGGTCTCTATAGTCGCTGGAGAACAAGTTCTAAGAGACACAGAAAATCACATGGAGTCTCTGAGTGTATGCTTGCTGAAGATGAAGGATAGGTCTTCTCCCAGCCTGGGAGCCCAAAGGGATGGTGGTCACCTGGAGTTGGGAAGGACGAGTGAACCAGAAATTGGTGGTCACTTGGAGGATGAGTCCAAAGGAGCTTTGAGGAACCTGGTTGATGGTGCTAAGCTAAAGGCCTCCTTAGAAATCTTGGCAGGAGGAAGAAATCAAAAATGTACTTTCTCATCTGAAGTGGCAAAAACCACGGAAGACCTTACAGAACACCTTAAAAGTCTGCACACTGAACAGGCATCCTTGCAGTCAGAAAATGCACAGCTGCAAAGTGAGAATGAGACCCTCCAGAAGAACTTTAAAGTCATGGTGGAACGCTATCAAGAAAATATGATGAAACTGCACAGGAAATTAAGAGTGGAGAAAAACTCCCAGGTGGAGCAAGAAGAGAAACTTTCCAAGTTCGAAGAAAAGTTGAGCCATACAATGGAAGAGCTGGAGACCCACAGAGAGCCCAATATCTTGAAGATGAATTGCAGAGAACCATTCATTCCTGTCTGGGGAAGATTATTTCCTCTGAGAAAGAAGCACATGCTAGTGAGTTGGCAGCTCGGATTCCTGAAAGAAACCTCAGTTATTTCAGGAAACAAAATGCGCGCAACAGTCAAAAATTAACTGAGAAGGAGCTTAGATTTGAACTTGTAGAAAAAGATCCCTATGATGCACTGGATGTTTCCAACTCAGCAATGGGCAGAAAGCCTTCTCCAAATGGGCCCTCACCAATAGGTCAGCCTTCATCTGAAAGGAGACCTCCTCATTTTGAAAAGAGTGGTCCACTCACACTCTCAGCTTTCACTCCAGTGGGAGGAGGAACAGGGTCAAGGGGCCCTGGAGAATCCTCTGGACCATGCGACTAGCAGTAAAGGAAGAGAATCCAGCTGTCATAAGTTCACTGATTTTCAGAGAGCACCTTCTCAGACTGGGCCCCTCTCTCCTCCAGGGGAACAGGCCAGCAGGCTGATGATCCCTCCACCAGGCCAACCATATTCTTCTGATCCACGTCTTCCTCTACAAAGGCAAGATAGGTTTTACTCAAATTGTGGTAGACCATCGGGACCAGCAGAACACAGAACTCCTAATATGCCTCCTTTGGATAAATGGGATGGGCCTATGTCTTTACCAAGGCAATCCAGTAGAAAGGAGACCATAGTCGATCTCAGGGACTCTGACGTGCCTGATTCACCACTCCATGCTGAAAACCAAGCAACTGGCTCTGGCTCTGTGTTGGCACCTTTCCCTCCAGTAAGAGGTGCCTTGTTTCCAGTTGACCCAAGGGGTCAGTTCATGAGAAGAGGACCTTTTTTTTCCTCCACCTCGCCCAGGAATCGTGTATGGGAACCTGGAGATCATTTTCCACCAGGCCTGCCACCCACTCCATTTCCAATGGGAAATGTCTACGTAGGGAGGGGGTTTTCGTCACAATCTTCCCCCAAGAGCTGGAATTCAGCCCTCTACACCCGCATTCTGAAAGTACAAGTGAGTTCCCTGAAGGGTTCCTTCCACCTGCAAATAAGCCTGTTACTCAACATCCAGAACCAAACAAGAAACCTCATGCTGTTGCTCTCTCTTCAAATGTAATTGGACTTATCTCTCATTTTTAGTTTTTAAGTAACTGGTTTTACTTCAGTAATTGACTATACTTTGGCTCCAATTGAAGCTCAATGAAACTATTATTCTTAAGATAGTATTTTGTAAATAAATTGGTTTACGTAGGAATCTTATGAGTAAATTATTCCTACTTTATTTTATTCCAGAGTACAGCATTTAATCTGATGAAGCCACTATTATATAAACAAGAATGGGAGTTCTAGGTACTTGTAATCTAGCTGCTGGAAATATGTTTTAAACTCCCAACAAAGAAGTGTATTTAGTATGACTGTAGCAAATGTCAAGTGACTTTAGGCTTAATGAAATTGTCACTGATTTACAGACTGGTTGGGCATATCAGCAAGTTTTTCCATATCAGAATAACTAGAGCA
Organism: Callospermophilus lateralis; assembly: GCF_048772815.1. NCBI lineage: Eukaryota > Metazoa > Chordata > Mammalia > Rodentia > Sciuridae > Callospermophilus > Callospermophilus lateralis. The sequence goes on along the minus strand of NW_027512623.1, from coordinate 384,977 downwards.
TGGGAGGACCAAAGGAGAGAACACAACGAAACATGTCACGGAAACAGGAGGTCTCAACTACAAAGAAAAATGAAGACCTCTTTTTTATATTGGTTGCTTAAAACATTACATAGCTCTTGAGATATCATATTTCCTACATTAGATTCAAGTGAGTTATGAACTCCCATTTTTACCCCATATACACATTGCACAATAACATTGTTTACACATCCACATTTTTACAACATGCCATATTAGTAACTGTTGTATTCTGCTACCTTTTCTATCCTCTACTATCCCCCCTCTTCTGCCCTCCCATCTTCTCTCTCTATCCCATCTGCTGTAATTTAAAGTTTGGGAATTGGAAACCACACTTTAAACTCACTCTGCTCCCCTTTTTCCCTTCTGTCAAATTACTCATCATCTTCTTCTATTTCTCTTCCTCCTCCTCCTCTTCCTCCTCCTCCTTATACCTTTCATTCATTCATCATACACTCATGCATTGGTTCATTCATTCCTTTCACATATGGTGTTGGGGATCCAACTCAGGACCTTTGAAAGTGCGAAGCCAGCACTCTAGTGCTGAGTCACAACCCTAGCAAATATCTTTTTGATTTTATGACTGTTTATATGAAATTCAGAATTGCATTCTGCTAGGGTTCACTGATATGTGGATTGACCTAGTCCTTGATTTCTGAGAGACTTTTGGAAAATACATAGGAATTATTAGGAGGTTGAAATGAAGAAACAAAGAGGAAATTCCCCAATTTCTTATTCTTAAATTCCGCACTCTGACTCTGCCTACCTGCTATAAAAACTTTTAAACGCTTACTCCCCATTTCTATATCATTGCCAACAAGTGAACATTCACTGCCCTACAACAAACCAGAGAACTCACATTGAACAATGTTTCCCCATTAGAGACCAAGAAACAATACTTATTAAAAAAATACCCTAGCTATGAATCAGTAGTTAAAGCTTTATTTGGGTGCTAAATGTGCTCTAATTATGTGTTTGTGTGTTTGTTGATGTGTGTGTGTGTGTGTGTGTGGGTGTGTGTGCTTGCGTGTCAAACATGCACTGAGGTGTAAAATAAATGCAGGATTGCAACGGCCTTCTTAAAAATAAGAAGCAGCTTTATCACATTTGTAGCCCAGGGAAGAATCTGCCTGATACTTGACCTACAAATAATTGAAATGTGAAAAATTCAGGCCTAGAAAAACAAAGCCAACATACATCATGAATCTAATCAGTCTGTCTCACCTGTTTTCAAATCAGTTCTTTAAATAAACCTAAATTGCCAGCATAAAACATCAGTTGCTCTAAACGAGTGGATGGATGTCCCCTGCCATGGGCTGTGTAAAATACATGGAGGATCCCGCACTGATTGTTATCTAGAATGACTTCTGCCTGAACTACTATTAGTGAATAGTTGCTGTTATAGTGCGGTTCTGATACCAGTAAACTTTAATGAAGGTAATTTCAGGATGCAAAGAAATAAATTGATTTTACTAACTGGTTTTTGGAAAACACTGCCATAAAAAAATTATCAATATGTTCATAAAGGCATCTACATGTCTCTCCACAGGGGTTTTACTTAATGGGGGAGGGGGTGAGGTCTGGATATAACTTAACTGTCCATTAGTAGGTAGAACAATGTAATGGGAATCACAGTGCACATACTGGTTTGAACTCAATCTAGGTAACATGGATTCATCTCTGTGTAAGAGGCCTGCTTCTGAAAAACACAATGTAGAGCTCCAAAAGCAGAACGATACTTTCAGAATACCATGTTATGTTTGTAAATAGACAGACAGATAGATATACAGAAATCAAAAATCTGAAAACGGTCTAGAAGTGTACATTTCAATAACTTACAATGTCAGTAGTGGGAGATTAATAGCAGATCAAGAAGACTGTATCTGCATGCGAGATGGTTCAATTTTTAAAGAGTTTTTTAAATGACAATGGACAGAAAATTCAAAGGGTTACAGTAAGTGTTGAGAAGTGACTTGGTAAAAGGAGCACAGAGGTGAGAAAGAATTAAGAAGAGTTCAATAGAACCAGGTATAATATCTGTACACATGACTCCATGAACAGGAGCAAAGGGGACACTTAAAGAAATCATAAGGACTAAGGAGAGATCAGGATGAGGGGGGCTTGTAGGAAGAGCTGAAAAAAAACAAAAGCATGCAATGGGCAGAAAATGTGGAAGAAAAGGCCTCACAGGTGGTAAACTGATCCATCTCTCCCTGGTAGTTCAACTGTATGAATAACAGAGAGGCCGGCTAAGTGGGAAAGTACTTGGAAACTCTGTTCATGCAGACAACAGAAAGTGCCACCAGAGTGAAAAAAGTAAACCTAGTAAGACAGCTTAGCCCCTTCCCCTTGGAGTTTTATGCAGGCTCTCTTTCTTACTGTGCCTCTGTTCATCTACACTGATACGTGTTAGGTCCAAAGGCAGTGACAAACATTGTTACATGTATTGATGAATCCTGCCAATTCCACAAAGCACAGCCATTTTACTTAGTGTTCTCAATACCTTCTTTTTGACTCTCATCTCGTTTGAAGAAACACTTTCAGAGGAAAGAAGTTCTCCCTAAGCCACATGTGTCCTTAAGTAAACTATGAATTGAGTGCTATTTCAAGGTGTTTGGGCTGATTCCTCCACATGGCCCGTAAAACCTAGAAAAGTGTCATGCACCAACAGGCAGTACATCTTCACTGAGTCCTGTTCTTTGCACTCCAGGGTAATATTATTGTCCATTTAATGGTCAGAAAAACAGTGTTACAGTGAGTATCCTTCTTAGTAGTAGGACTAAAATGTTTTGGACTCGCATGTTCAGTTACTGAAAAGGCTCAGGGAAGTGCACTTGAGAGCTGGTCATTTGATACAGGTACTGCAGAGGAAAACAAGCTACTCTCATTTGGCAACTTTTAGACAGTGATACAGCTCTGGCCATGTAAGTGTAAATAACAACAGCTCTAATCATGCATGGTGGCCTATGGGCTTGGAACTTGCATGCTTACAAAACCAGTGATTACTTGTGCATCTTCTCCTTCGAACCTCATATGTGAATCATCAACTAGTCAAGTGTTAACTTGGGAGGAAAACAATATGTTGGGATGTCCTTTTTGTACATCAAGCCATGAACTCTTTGTCTTAACATCAACAATATAATTAATGTTCAGGAGTTACATCCATTTCAGAGAGTCATATCCATCCTTCTCTTGGCTATATATTTTTAAGGACCAGCCAGCTTCCTTAGATGTTTTCAAGCCCATGAAAAGGCCAAAAAAAAAAAATCTGAAAGAAGAGTTTGACGAATTTTCAACAAATACTAATCTAGAAATGCTGACATGAAAACCAACTAAAGTTTTCAACTCCTTCTTTTTTGGAACATTAGCTATGCCGGGCTTTTCAAAAATGACTTCTCAGAACTGACTTGTGCCCATGTTAGCAACTCTTCTGAAATTACTTTGAAAGTAGACTAATGTGAGAGTTTCTCTTTAGAGATAATTCAGATTACTTGCATAGGAAGTGGCAGCAGGTCTGGGGATGTCGTAGCTCAGTGGCAGTGACCTTGCCTAGCTTGGGGCTGGCCTGCCATGGACTTTCACCCCAAACACTTGCAAGAAAAGAAAATGGAGGGAAGGGAGAGGGAAAGTTGGAAGGGAGGGAGGCAAAGTTGGAGGGATGGAGGGAGGTAGAAAAGAAGGAAGAAGAAAAGGAGAAAAACCAGGAAGGGAGGAAGGAAGCAAGGAAGGAAGGAAATAGGGAGAGCACAAGGGCAGGGAAAGGACTGAGTCACTAAAACAAAAGGCAAAGGACACAGAGACCAATATAGGCCATAAAAGCTGTTGGAACAGTTTAGACAGCTTTAGAATTTGAGTGAAATCAAACTGAATGTTATTATGACTGGATGGAATCTTCCTACTTAGCCCCGCCTTGGCCTGGCCTAAATCAAATCAAGGGGTGGGTGGCATGGAGAGGAATTCTCTCTGGCTGGAGTGGGAGGGACCTAAACCTGTGGAACTTGAGGATGCACTGGGTAGGGAAGGGGACAAGACTCCCCTGATGGGCAGTTGAGCACAACAAGGCTCCTGGGAGCCCTTGATCATGGCTCCTACCGCCATATGCCCATCACCCGCCATACACTCAGCCCCTGAAGGGGATCACAGTGGTCTGCTCCGTTGCCTGGTGCAGGTTGGAGTTCCTGACCAAACACCTGAGTGTCCACAGCCTGTGTTTCCTGCCGGGGTAGGCTGTGGTTGTGGTGGCAAGAGCCAAAGCCGTCTTGGCGTGATGGAGGAGCCAAGGGCTGCCTCTCAGCCATACTAGTGGGTGGTTCTGGAATAAGCACCCAGGGTTTTGGCAGCATTGTCCGAAGACATGAAGCCAGGCCATCTTTCTTATGGCTTTCCTTGGGAGTTGATGATGTGTACAGCTCTTGGATTTTTTGCTGTTCTCTCACTTTTCTGGAGAAGTTTTCAGTCGGTCAGTAGCAGGCTTTACGTGGGAAGAGAAAAAAAGCTGGCTCTAAATCTTGCTGGACTTATTGAAAAAAAATGTGGATTTCTTGAGAATGTTAGGCTTGTTGAAAAAGAACATGAAGGCTTAGATTCATCTTTAAAGGATAGCAGATTTGAGAAGGGTTCAAGGGAAGCACAACATCTGGAGGAAACCTACGAAAAGCTGCATAGGTCCGAATCAGGCCATGGCGTTGAAATGCTCTTTCTGGAAGAAGAGCTCAAATCACAGAAGGCTAAACATGGTCAACAGGATGAAATGATGGCACATCTATCAAGAAGGATACAGTCCCTCCAAGGTGAAGCTGAATCCCTCAGATCACAAATAGCTGAAGCTAAAACAAACTGGAGACTCTCTCAAGTCAATGAGGAAGAACTGAAGATGGCAATGAAAGAGGTTTTGAATGAAGGATCCCAACTTCCGCAAACGCAGAGACCAACAATACAAGGAGAAGTGAAGCACAGAGGGAACAAGGAGGTGTCCAATATAAAGCAAAAATCACATTAGAGGACTCTAAAGTCGCTGGAGAACAAGTTCTAAGAGACACAGAAAATCACATGGAGTCTCTGAGTGTATGCTTGCTGAAGATGAAGGATAGGTCTTCTCCAAGCCTGGGAGCCCAAAGGGATGGTGGTCACCTGGAGTTGGGAAGGACGAGTGAACCAGAAATTGGTGCTCACTTGGAAGATGAGTCCAAAGGAGCTTTGAGGATCCTGGTTGATGGTGCTAAGCTAAAGGCCTCCTTAGAAATCTTGGCCGGAGGAAGAAATCAAAAATGTACTTTCTCATCTGAAGTGGCGAAAACCACGGAAGACCTTACAGAACACCTTAAAAGTCTGCAGACTGAACAGGCATCCTTGCAGTCAGAAAATGCACAGCTGCAAAGTGAGAATGAGACCCTACAGAAGAACTTTAAAGTCATGGTGGAACGCTATCAAGAAAATATGATGAAACTGCACAGGAAATTAAGAGTGGAGAAAAACTCCCGGGTGGAGCAAGAGGAGAAACTTTCCAAAGTCCAAGAAAATTTGAGCCATACAATGGAAGAGCTGGAGACCTACAGAAAGAGAGCCCAATATCTTGAAGAAGAATTGCAGAGAACCATTCATTCCTGTCTGGGGAAGATTATTTCCTCTTAGAAAGAAGCACATGCTAGTGAGTTGGCAGCTCGGATTGCTGAAAAGAAACCTCAGTTATTTCAGGAAACAAAATGTGCACAACAGTCAAAAATTAACTGAGAAGGAGCTTAGATTTGAACTTGTACAAAAAGATCCCTATGATGCACTGGATGTTTCCAACTCAGCAATGGGCAGAAAGCCTTCTCCAAATGGGCCCTCACCAATAGGTCAGCCTTCATCTGAAAGGAGACCTCCTCATTTTGAAAAGAGTGGTCCACTCACACTCTCAGCTTTCACTCCAGTGGGAGGAGGAACAGGGTCAAGGGGCCCTGGAGAATCCTCTGGACCATGCGACTAGCAGTAAAGGAAGAGAATCCAGCTGTCATAAGTTCACTGATTTTCAGAGAGCACCTTCTCAGACTGGGCCCCTCTCTCCTCCAGGGGAACAGGCCAGCAGGCTGATGATCCCTCCACCAGGCCAACCATATTCTTCTGATCCACGTCTTCCTCTACAAAGGCAAGATAGGTTTTACTCAAATTGTGGTAGACCATCGGGACCAGCAGAACACAGAACTCCTAATATGCCTCCTTTGGATAAATGGGATGGGCCTATGTGTTTACCAAGGCAATCCAGTAGAAAGGAGACCATAGTCGATCTCAGGGACTCTGACGTGCCTGATTCACCACTCCATGCTGAAAACCAAGCAACTGGCTCTGGCTCTGTGTTGGCACCTTTCCCTCCAGTAAGAGGTGCCTTGTTTCCAGTTGACCCAAGGGGTCAGTTCATGAGAAGAGGACCTTTTTTTTCCTCCACCTCGCCCAGGAATCGTGTATGGGAACCTGGAGATCATTTTCCACCAGGCCTGCCACCCACTCCATTTCCAATGGGAAATGTCTACGCAGGGAGGGGGTTTTCGTCACAATCTTCCCCCAAGAGCTGGAATTCAGCCCTCTACACCCGCATTCTGAAAGTACAAGTGAGTTCCCTGAAGGGTTCCTTCCACCTGCAAATAAGCCTGTTACTCAACATCCAGAACCAAACAAGAAACCTCATGCTGTTGCTCTCTCTTCAAATGTAATTGGACTTATCTCTCATTTTTAGTTTATAAGTAACTGCTTTTACTTCAGTAATTGACTATACTTTGGCTCCAATTGAAGCTCAATGAAACTATTATTCTTAAGATAGTATTTTGTAAATAAATTGGTTTACGTAGGAATCTTATGAGTAAATTATTCCTATTTTATTTTATTCCAGAGTACAGCATTTAATCTGATGAAGCCACTACTATATAAACAAGAATGGGAGTTCTAGGTAGTTGTAATCTAGCTGCTGGAAATATGTTTTAAACTCCCAACAAAGAAGTGTATTTAGTATGACTGTAGCAAATGTCAAGTGACTTTAGGCTTAATGAAATTGTCACTGATTTACAGACTGGTTGGGCATATCAGCAAGTTTTTCCATATCAGAATAACTAGAGCATGGGAGGACCAAAGGAGAGAACACAACGAAACATGTCACGGAAACAGGAGGTCTCAACTACAAAGAAAAATGAAGACCTCTTTTTTATATTGGTTGCTTAAAACATTACATAGCTCTTGAGATATCATATTTCCTACATTAGATTCAAGTGAGTTATGAACTCCCATTTTTACCCCATATACACATTGCACAATAACATTGTTTACACATCCACATTTTTACAACATGCCATATTAGTAACTGTTGTATTCTGCTACCTTTTCTATCCTCTACTATCCCCCCTCTTCTGCCCTCCCATCTTCTCTCTCTATCCCATCTGCTGTAATTTAAAGTTTGGGAATTGGAAACCACACTTTAAACTCACTCTGCTCCCCTTTTTCCCTTCTGTCAAATTACTCATCATCTTCTTCTATTTCTCTTCCTCCTCCTCCTCTTCCTCCTCCTCCTTATACCTTTCATTCATTCATCATACACTCATGCATTGGTTCATTCATTCCTTTCACATATGGTGTTGGGGATCCAACTCAGGACCTTTGAAAGTGCGAAGCCAGCACTCTAGTGCTGAGTCACAACCCCAGCAAATATCTTTTTGATTTTATGACTGTTTATATGAAATTCAGAATTGCATTCTGCTAGGGTTCACTGATATGTGGATTGACCTAGTCCTTGATTTCTGAGAGACTTTTGGAAAATACATAGGAATTATTAGGAGGTTGAAATGAAGAAACAAAGAGGAAATTCCCCAATTTCTTATTCTTAAATTCCGCACTCTGACTCTGCCTACCTGCTATAAAAACTTTTAAACGCTTACTCCCCATTTCTATATCATTGCCAACAAGTGAACATTCACTGCCCTACAACAAACCAGAGAACTCACATTGAACAATGTTTCCCCATTAGAGACCAAGAAACAATACTTATTAAAAAAAATACCCTAGCTATGAATTAGTAGTTAAAGCTTTATTTGGGTGCTAAATGTGCTCTAATTATGTGTTTGTGTGTTTGTTGATGTGTGTGTGTGTGTGTGTGTGGGTGTGTGTGCTTGCGTGTCAAACATGCACTGAGGTGTAAAATAAATGCAGGATTGCAACGGCCTTCTTAAAAATAAGAAGCAGCTTTATCACATTTGTAGCCCAGGGAAGAATCTGCCTGATACTTGACCTACAATTAATTGAAATGTGAAAAATTCAGGCCTAGAAAAACAAAGCCAACATACATAATAAATCTAATCAGTCTGTCTCACCTGTTTTCAAATCAGTTCTTTAAATAAACCTAAATTGCCAGCATAAAACATCAGTTGCTCTAAACGAGTGGATGGATGTCCCCTGCCATGGGCTGTGTAAAATACATGGAGGATCCCGCACTGATTGTTATCTAGAATGACTTCTGCCTGAACTACTATTAGTGAATAGTTGCTGTTATAGTGCGGTTCTGATACCAGTAAACTTTAATGAAGGTAATTTCAGGATGCAAAGAAATAAATTGATTTTACTAACTGGTTTTTGGAAAACACTGCCATAAAAAAATTATCAATATGTTCATAAAGGCATCTACATGTCTCTCCACAGGGGTTTTACTTAATGGGGGAGGGGGTGAGGTCTGGATATAACTTAACTGTCCATTAGTAGGTAGAACAATGTAATGGGAATCACAGTGCACATACTGGTTTGAACTCAATCTAGGTAACATGGATTCATCTCTGTGTAAGAGGCCTGCTTCTGAAAAACACAATGTAGAGCTCCAAAAGCAGAACGATACTTTCAGAATACCATGTTATGTTTGTAAATAGACAGACAGATAGATATACAGAAATCAAAAATCTGAAAACGGTCTAGAAGTGTACATTTCAATAACTTACAATGTCAGTAGTGGGAGATTAATACCAGATCAAGAAGACTGTATCTGCATGCGAGATGGTTCAATTTTTAAAGAGTTTTTTAAATGACAATGGACAGAAAATTCAAAGGGTTACAGTAAGTGTTGAGAAGTGACTTGGTAAAAGGAGCACAGAGGTGAGAAAGAATTAAGAAGAGTTCAATAGAACCAGGTATAATATCTGTACACATGACTCCATGAACAGGAGCAAAGGGGACACTTAAAGAAATCATAAGGACTAAGGAGAGATCAGGATGAGGGGGGCTTGTAGGAAGAGCTGAAAAACAACAAAAGCATGCAATGGGCAGAAAATGTGGAAGAAAAGGCCTCACAGGTGGTAAACTGATCCATCTCTCCCTGGTAGTTCAACTGTATGAATAACAGAGAGGCCGGCTAAGTGGGAAAGTACTTGGAAACTCTGTTCATGCAGACAACAGAAAGTGCCACCAGAGTGAAAAAAGTAAACCTAGTAAGACAGCTTAGCCCCTTCCCCTTGGAGTTTTATGCAGGCTCTCTTTCTTACTGTGCCTCTGTTCATCTACACTGATACGTGTTAGGTCCAAAGGCAGTGACAAACATTGTTACATGTATTGATGAATCCTGCCAATTCCACAAAGCACAGCCATTTTACTTAGTGTTCTCAATACCTTCTTTTTGACTCTCATCTCGTTTGAAGAAACACTTTCAGAGGAAAGAAGTTCTCCCTAAACCACATGTGTCCTTAAGTAAACTATGAATTGAGTGCTATTTCAAGGTGTTTGGGCTGATTCCTCCACATGGCCCGTAAAACCTAGAAAAGTGTCATGCACCAACAGGCAGTACATCTTCACTGAGTCCTGTTCTTTGCACTCCAGGGTCATATTATTGTCCATTTAATGGTCAGAAAAACAGTGTTACAGTGAGTATCCTTCTTAGTAGTAGGACTAAAATGTTTTGGACTCGCATGTTCAGTTACTGAAAAGGCTCAGGGAAGTGCACTTGAGAGCTGGTCATTTGATACAGGTACTGCAGAGGAAAACAAGCTACTCTCATTTGGCAACTTTTAGACAGTGATACAGCTCTGGCCATGTAAGTGTAAATAACAACAGCTCTAATCATGCATGGTGGCCTATGGGCTTGGAACTTGCATGCTTACAAAACCAGTGATTACTTGTGCATCTTCTCCTTCGAACCTCATATGTGAATCATCAACTAGTCAAGTGTTAACTTGGGAGGAAAACAATATGTTGGGATGTCCTTTTTGTACATCAAGCCATGAACTCTTTGTCTTAACATCAACAATATAATTAATGTTCAGGAGTTACATCCATTTCAGAGAGTCATATCCATCCTTCTCTTGGCTATATATTTTTAAGGACCAGCCAGCTTCCTTAGATGTTTTCAAGCCCATGAAAAGGCCAAAAAAAAAAATCTGAAAGAAGAGTTTGACGAATTTTCAACAAATACTAATCTAGAAATGCTGACATGAAAACCAACTAAAGTTTTCAACTCCTTCTTTTTTGGAACATTAGCTATGCCGGGCTTTTCAAAAATGACTTCTCAGAACTGACTTGTGCCCATGTTAGCAACTCTTCTGAAATTACTTTGAAAGTAGACTAATGTGAGAGTTTCTCTTTAGAGATAATTCAGATTACTTGCATAGGAAGTGGCAGCAGGTATGGGGATGTCGTAGCTCAGTGGCAGTGACCTTGCCTAGCTTGGGGCTGGCCTGCCATGGACTTTCACCCCAAACACTTGCAAGAAAAGAAAATGGAGGGAAGGGAGAGGGAAAGTTGGAAGGGAGGGAGGCAAAGTTGGAGGGATGGAGGGAGGTAGAAAAGAAGGAAGAAGAAAAGGAGAAAAACCAGGAAGGGAGGAAGGAAGCAAGGAAGGAAGGAAATAGGGAGAGCACAAGGGCAGGGAAAGGACTGAGTCACTAAAACAAAAGGCAAAGGACACAGAGACCAATATAGGCCATAAAAGCTGTTGGAACAGTTTAGACAGCTTTAGAATTTGAGTGACATCAAACTGAATGTTATTATGACTGGATGGAATCTTCCTACTTAGCCCCGCCTTGGCCTGGCCTAAATCAAATCAAGGGGTGGGTGGCATGGAGAGGAATTCTCTCTGGCTGGAGTGGGAGGGACCTAAACCTGTGGAACTTGAGGATGCACTGGGTAGGGAAGGGGACAAGACTCCCCTGATGGGCAGTTGAGCACAACAAGGCTCCTGGGAGCCCTTGATCATGGCTCCTACCGCCATATGCCCACCACCCGCCATACACTCAGCCCCTGAAGGGGATCACAGTGGTCTTGTTGAAAAAGAACATGAAGGCTTAGATTCATCTTTAAAGGATAGCAGATTTGAGAAGGGTTCAAGGGAAGCACAACATCTGGAGGAAACCTACGAAAAGCTGCATAGGTCCGAATCAGGCCATGGCGTTGAAATGCTCTTTCTGGAAGAAGAGCTCAAATCACAGAAGGCTAAACATGGTCAACAGGATGAAATGATGGCACATCTATCAAGAAGGATACAGTCCCTCCAAGGTGAAGCTGAATCCCTCAGATCACAAATAGCTGAAGCTAAAACAAACTGGAGACTCTCTCAAGTCAATGAGGAAGAACTGAAGATGGCAATGAAAGAGGTTTTGAATGAAGGATCCCAACTTCCGCAAACGCAGAGACCAACAATACAAGGAGAAGTGAAGCACAGAGGGAACAAGGAGGTGTCCAATATAAAGCAAAAATCACATTAGAGGACTCTAAAGTCGCTGGAGAACAAGTTCTAAGAGACACAGAAAATCACATGGAGTCTCTGAGTGTATGCTTGCTGAAGATGAAGGATAGGTCTTCTCCAAGCCTGGGAGCCCAAAGGGATGGTGGTCACCTGGAGTTGGGAAGGACGAGTGAACCAGAAATTGGTGCTCACTTGGAAGATGAGTCCAAAGGAGCTTTGAGGATCCTGGTTGATGGTGCTAAGCTAAAGGCCTCCTTAGAAATCTTGGCAGGAGGAAGAAATCAAAAATGTACTTTCTCATCTGAAGTGGCGAAAACCACGGAAGACCTTACAGAACACCTTAAAAGTCTGCAGACTGAACAGGCATCCTTGCAGTCAGAAAATGCACAGCTGCAAAGTGAGAATGAGACCCTACAGAAGAACTTTAAAGTCATGGTGGAACGCTATCAAGAAAATATGATGAAACTGCACAGGAAATTAAGAGTGGAGAAAAACTCCCGGGTGGAGCAAGAGGAGAAACTTTCCAAAGTCCAAGAAAATTTGAGCCATACAATGGAAGAGCTGGAGACCTACAGAAAGAGATCCCAATATCTTGAAGAAGAATTGCAGAGAACCATTCATTCCTGTCTGGGGAAGATTATTTCCTCTTAGAAAGAAGCACATGCTAGTGAGTTGGCAGCTCGGATTGCTGAAAAGAAACCTCAGTTATTTCAGGAAACAAAATGTGCACAACAGTCAAAAATTAACTGAGAAGGAGCTTAGATTTGAACTTGTACAAAAAGATCCCTATGATGCACTGGATGTTTCCAACTCAGCAATGGGCAGAAAGCCTTCTCCAAATGGGCCCTCACCAATAGGTCAGCCTTCATCTGAAAGGAGACCTCCTCATTTTGAAAAGAGTGGTCCACTCACACTCTCAGCTTTCACTCCAGTGGGAGGAGGAACAGGGTCAAGGGGCCCTGGAGAATCCTCTGGACCATGCGACTAGCAGTAAAGGAAGAGAATCCAGCTGTCATAAGTTCACTGATTTTCAGAGAGCACCTTCTCAGACTGGGCCCCTCTCTCCTCCAGGGGAACAGGCCAGCAGGCTGATGATCCCTCCACCAGGCCAACCATATTCTTCTGATCCACGTCTTCCTCTACAAAGGCAAGATAGGTTTTACTCAAATTGTGGTAGACCATCGGGACCAGCAGAACACAGAACTCCTAATATGCCTCCTTTGGATAAATGGGATGGGCCTATGTCTTTACCAAGGCAATCCAGTAGAAAAGAGACCATAGTCGATCTCAGGGACTCTGACGTGCCTGATTCACCACTCCATGCTGAAAACCAAGCAACTGGCTCTGGCTCTGTGTTGGCACCTTTCCCTCCAGTAAGAGGTGCCTTGTTTCCAGTTGACCCAAGGGGTCAGTTCATGAGAAGAGGACCTTTTTTTCCTCCACCTCGCCCAGGAATCGTGTATGGGAACCTGGAGATCATTTTCCACCAGGCCTGCCACCCACTCCATTTCCAATGGGAAATGTCTACGCAGGGAGGGGGTTTTCGTCACAATCTTCCCCCAAGAGCTGGAATTCAGCCCTCTACACCCGCATTCTGAAAGTACAAGTGAGTTCCCTGAAGGGTTCCTTCCACCTGCAAATAAGCCTGTTACTCAACATCCAGAACCAAACAAGAAACCTCATGCTGTTGCTCTCTCTTCAAATGTAATTGGACTTATCTCTCATTTTTAGTTTATAAGTAACTGCTTTTACTTCAGTAATTGACTATACTTTGGCTCCAATTGAAGCTCAATGAAACTATTATTCTTAAGATAGTATTTTGTAAATAAATTGGTTTACGTAGGAATCTTATGAGTAAATTATTCCTATTTTATTTTATTCCAGAGTACAGCATTTAATCTGATGAAGCCACTACTATATAAACAAGAATGGGAGTTCTAGGTACTTGTAATCTAGCTGCTGGAAATATGTTTTAAACTCCCAACAAAGAAGTGTATTTAGTATGACTGTAGCAAATGTCAAGTGACTTTAGGCTTAATGAAATTGTCACTGATTTACAGACTGGTTGGGCATATCAGCAAGTTTTTCCATATCAGAATAACTAGAGCATGGGAGGACCAAAGGAGAGAACACAACGAAACATGTCACGGAAACAGGAGGTCTCAACTACAAAGAAAAATGAAGACCTCTTTTTTATATTGGTTGCTTAAAACATTACATAGCTCTTGAGATATCATATTTCCTACATTAGATTCAAGTGAGTTATGAACTCCCATTTTTACCCCATATACACATTGCACAATAACATTGTTTACACATCCACATTTTTACAACATGCCATATTAGTAACTGTTGTATTCTGCTACCTTTTCTATCCTCTACTATCCCCCCTCTTCTGCCCTCCCATCTTCTCTCTCTATCCCATCTGCTGTAATTTAAAGTTTGGGAATTGGAAACCACACTTTAAACTCACTCTGCTCCCCTTTTTCCCTTCTGTCAAATTACTCATCATCTTCTTCTATTTCTCTTCCTCCTCCTCCTCTTCCTCCTCCTCCTTATACCTTTCATTCATTCATCATACACTCATGCATTGGTTCATTCATTCCTTTCACATATGGTGTTGGGGATCCAACTCAGGACCTTTGAAAGTGCGAAGCCAGCACTCTAGTGCTGAGTCACAACCCCAGCAAATATCTTTTTGATTTTATGACTGTTTATATGAAATTCAGAATTGCATTCTGCTAGGGTTCACTGATATGTGGATTGACCTAGTCCTTGATTTCTGAGAGACTTTTGGAAAATACATAGGAATTATTAGGAGGTTGAAATGAAGAAACAAAGAGGAAATTCCCCAATTTCTTATTCTTAAATTCCGCACTCTGACTCTGCCTACCTGCTATAAAAACTTTTAAACGCTTACTCCCCATTTCTATATCATTGCCAACAAGTGAACATTCACTGCCCTACAACAAACCAGAGAACTCACATTGAACAATGTTTCCCCATTAGAGACCAAGAAACAATACTTATTAAAAAAAATACCCTAGCTATGAATTAGTAGTTAAAGCTTTATTTGGGTGCTAAATGTGCTCTAATTATGTGTTTGTGTGTTTGTTGATGTGTGTGTGTGTGTGTGTGTGTGTGGGTGTGTGTGCTTGCGTGTCAAACATGCACTGAGGTGTAAAATAAATGCAGGACTGCAACGGCCTTCTTAAAAATAAGAAGCAGCTTTATCACATTTGTAGCCCAGGGAAGAATCTGCCTGATACTTGACCTACAATTAATTGAAATGTGAAAAATTCAGGCCTAGAAAAACAAAGCCAACATACATAATAAATCTAATCAGTCTGTCTCACCTGTTTTCAAATCAGTTCTTTAAATAAACCTAAATTGCCAGCATAAAACATCAGTTGCTCTAAACGAGTGGATGGATGTCCCCTGCCATGGGCTGTGTAAAATACATGGAGGATCCCGCACTGATTGTTATCTAGAATGACTTCTGCCTGAACTACTATTAGTGAATAGTTGCTGTTATAGTGCGGTTCTGATACCAGTAAACTTTAATGAAGGTAATTTCAGGATGCAAAGAAATAAATTGATTTTACTAACTGGTTTTTGGAAAACACTGCCATAAAAAAATTATCAATATGTTCATAAAGGCATCTACATGTCTCTCCACAGGGGTTTTACTTAATGGGGGAGGGGGTGAGGTCTGGATATAACTTAACTGTCCATTAGTAGGTAGAACAATGTAATGGGAATCACAGTGCACATACTGGTTTGAACTCAATCTAGGTAACATGGATTCATCTCTGTGTAAGAGGCCTGCTTCTGAAAAACACAATGTAGAGCTCCAAAAGCAGAACGATACTTTCAGAATACCATGTTATGTTTGTAAATAGACAGACAGATAGATATACAGAAATCAAAAATCTGAAAACGGTCTAGAAGTGTACATTTCAATAACTTACAATGTCAGTAGTGGGAGATTAATACCAGATCAAGAAGACTGTATCTGCATGCGAGATGGTTCAATTTTTAAAGAGTTTTTTAAATGACAATGGACAGAAAATTCAAAGGGTTACAGTAAGTGTTGAGAAGTGACTTGGTAAAAGGAGCACAGAGGTGAGAAAGAATTAAGAAGAGTTCAATAGAACCAGGTATAATATCTGTACACATGACTCCATGAACAGGAGCAAAGGGGACACTTAAAGAAATCATAAGGACTAAGGAGAGATCAGGATGAGGGGGGCTTGTAGGAAGAGCTGAAAAAAACAAAAGCATGCAATGGGCAGAAAATGTGGAAGAAAAGGCCTCACAGGTGGTAAACTGATCCATCTCTCCCTGGTAGTTCAACTGTATGAATAACAGAGAGGCCGGCTAAGTGGGAAAGTACTTGGAAACTCTGTTCATGCAGACAACAGAAAGTGCCACCAGAGTGAAAAAAGTAAACCTAGTAAGACAGCTTAGCCCCTTCCCCTTGGAGTTTTATGCAGGCTCTCTTTCTTACTGTGCCTCTGTTCATCTACACTGATACGTGTTAGGTCCAAAGGCAGTGACAAACATTGTTACATGTATTGATGAATCCTGCCAATTCCACAAAGCACAGCCATTTTACTTAGTGTTCTCAATACCTTCTTTTTGACTCTCATCTCGTTTGAAGAAACACTTTCAGAGGAAAGAAGTTCTCCCTAAGCCACATGTGTCCTTAAGTAAACTATGAATTGAGTGCTATTTCAAGGTGTTTGGGCTGATTCCTCCACATGGCCCGTAAAACCTAGAAAAGTGTCATGCACCAACAGGCAGTACATCTTCACTGAGTCCTGTTCTTTGCACTCCAGGGTCATATTATTGTCCATTTAATGGTCAGAAAAACAGTGTTACAGTGAGTATCCTTCTTAGTAGTAGGACTAAAGTGTTTTGGACTCGCATGTTCAGTTACTGAAAAGGCTCAGGGAAGTGCACTTGAGAGCTGGTCATTTGATACAGGTACTGCAGAGGAAAACAAGCTACTCTCATTTGGCAACTTTTAGACAGTGATACAGCTCTGGCCATGTAAGTGTAAATAACAACAGCTCTAATCATGCATGGTGGCCTATTGGCTTGGAACTTGCATGCTTACAAAATCAGTGATTACTTGTGCATCTTCTCCTTCGAACCTCATATGTGAATCATCAACTAGTCAAGTGTTAACTTGGGAGGAAAACAATATGTTGGGATGTCCTTTTTGTACATCAAGCCATGAACTCTTTGTCTTAACATCAACAATATAATTAATGTTCAGGAGTTACATCCATTTCAGAGAGTCATATCCATCCTTCTCTTGGCTATATATTTTTAAGGACCAGCCAGCTTCCTTAGATGTTTTCAAGCCCATGAAAAGGCCAAAAAAAAAAAAAATCTGAAAGAAGAGTTTGACGAATTTTCAACAAATACTAATCTAGAAATGCTGACATGAAAACCAACTAAAGTTTTCAACTCCTTCTTTTTTGGAACATTAGCTATGCCGGGCTTTTCAAAAATGACTTCTCAGAACTGACTTGTGCCCATGTTAGCAACTCTTCTGAAATTACTTTGAAAGTAGACTAATGTGAGAGTTTCTCTTTAGAGATAATTCAGATTACTTGCATAGGAAGTGGCAGCAGGTCTGGGGATGTCGTAGCTCAGTGGCAGTGACCTTGCCTAGCTTGGGGCTGGCCTGCCATGGACTTTCACCCCAAACACTTGCAAGAAAAGAAAATGGAGGGAAGGGAGAGGGAAAGTTGGAAGGGAGGGAGGCAAAGTTGGAGGGATGGAGGGAGGTAGAAAAGAAGGAAGAAGAAAAGCAGAAAAACCAGGAAGGGAGGAAGGAAGCAAGGAAGGAAGGAAATAGGGAGAGCACAAGGGCAGGGAAAGGACTGAGTCACTAAAACAAAAGGCAAAGGACACAGAGACCAATATAGGCCATAAAAGCTGTTGGAACAGTTTAGACAGCTTTAGAATTTGAGTGACATCAAACTGAATGTTATTATGACTGGATGGAATCTTCCTACTTAGCCCCGCCTTGGCCTGGCCTAAACCAAATCAAGGGGTGGGTGGCATGGAGAGGAATTCTCTCTGGCTGGAGTGGGAGGGACCTAAACCTGTGGAACTTGAGGATGCACTGGGTACGGAAGGGGACAAGACTCCCCCGATGGGCAGTTGAGCACAACAAGGCTCCTGGGAGCCCTTGATCATGGCTCCTACCGCCATATGCCCACCACCCGCCATACACTCAGCCCCTGAAGGGGATCACAGTGGTCTGCTCCGTTGCCTGGTGCAGGTTGGAGTTCCTGACCAAACACCTGAGTGTCCACAGCCTGTGTTGGCCTGCCTGGGCAGGCTGTGGTTGTGGTGGCAAGAGCCATAGCCGTCTTGGCGTGATGGAGGAGCCAAGGGCTGCCTCTCAGCCATACTAGTGGGTGGTTCTGGAAGAAGCACCCAGGGTTGTGGCAGCATTGTCCGAAGACATGAAGCCAGGCCATCTTTCTTATGGCTTTCCTTGGGAGTTGGTGATGTGTACAGCTCTTGGATTTTTTGCTGTTCTCTCACTTTTCTGGAGAAGTTTTCAGTCGGTCAGTAGCAGGCTTTACGTGGGAAGAGAAAAAAAGCTGGCTCTAAATCTTGCTGGACTTATTGAAAAAAAATGTGGATTTCTTGAGAATGTTAGGCTTGTTGAAAAAGAACATGAAGGCTTAGATTCATCTTTAAAGGATAGCAGATTTGAGAAGGGTTCAAGGGAAGCACAACATCTGGAGGAAACCTACGAAAAGCTGCATAGGTCCGAATCAGGCCATGGCGTTGAAATGCTCTTTCTGGAAGAAGAGCTCAAATCACAGAAGGCTAAACATGGTCAACAGGATGAAATGATGGCACATCTATCAAGAAGGATACAGTCCCTCCAAGGTGAAGCTGAATCCCTCAGATCACAAATAGCTGAAGCTAAAACAAACTGGAGACTCTCTCAAGTCAATGAGGAAGAACTGAAGATGGCAATGAAAGAGGTTTTGAATGAAGGATCCCAACTTCCGCAAACGCAGAGACCAACAATACAAGGAGAAGTGAAGCACAGAGGGAACAAGGAGGTGTCCAATATAAAGCAAAAATCACATTAGAGGACTCTAAAGTCGCTGGAGAACAAGTTCTAAGAGACACAGAAAATCACATGGAGTCTCTGAGTGTATGCTTGCTGAAGATGAAGGATAGGTCTTCTCCAAGCCTGGGAGCCCAAAGGGATGGTGGTCACCTGGAGTTGGGAAGGACGAGTGAACCAGAAATTGGTGCTCACATGGAAGATGAGTCCAAAGGAGCTTTGAGGATCCTGGTTGATGGTGCTAAGCTAAAGGCCTCCTTAGAAATCTTGGCAGGAGGAAGAAATCAAAAATGTACTTTCTCATCTGAAGTGGCGAAAACCACGGAAGACCTTACAGAACACCTTAAAAGTCTGCAGACTGAACAGGCATCCTTGCAGTCAGAAAATGCACAGCTGCAAAGTGAGAATGAGACCCTACAGAAGAACTTTAAAGTCATGGTGGAACGCTATCAAGAAAATATGATGAAACTGCACAGGAAATGAAGAGTGGAGAAAAACTCCCGGGTGGAGCAAGAGGAGAAACTTTCCAAAGTCCAAGAAAATTTGAGCCATACAATGGAAGAGCTGGAGACCTACAGAAAGAGATCCCAATATCTTGAAGAAGAATTGCAGAGAACCATTCATTCCTGTCTGGGGAAGATTATTTCCTCTTAGAAAGAAGCACATGCTAGTGAGTTGGCAGCTCGGAATGCTGAAAAGAAACCTCAGTTATTTCAGGAAACAAAATGTGCACAACAGTCAAAAATTAACTGAGAAGGAGCTTAGATTTGAACTTGTACAAAAAGATCCCTATGATGCACTGGATGTTTCCAACTCAGCAATGTGCAGAAAGCCTTCTCCAAATGGGCCCTCACCAATAGGTCAGCCTTCATCTGAAAGGAGACCTCCTCATTTTGAAAAGAGTGGTCCACTCACACTCTCAGCTTTCACTCCAGTGGGAGGAGGAACAGGGTCAAGGGGCCCTGGAGAATCCTCTGGACCATGCGACTAGCAGTAAAGGAAGAGAATCCAGCTGTCATAAGTTCACTGATTTTCAGAGAGCACCTTCTCAGACTGGGCCCCTCTCTCCTCCAGGGGAACAGGCCAGCAGGCTGATGATCCCTCCACCAGGCCAACCATATTCTTCTGATCCACGTCTTCCTCTACAAAGGCAAGATAGGTTTTACTCAAATTGTGGTAGACCATCGGGACCAGCAGAACACAGAACTCCTAATATGCCTCCTTTGGATAAATGGGATGGGCCTATGTCTTTACCAAGGCAATCCAGTAGAAAGGAGACCATAGTCGATCTCAGGGACTCTGACGTGCCTGATTCACCACTCCATGCTGAAAACCAAGCAACTGGCTCTGGCTCTGTGTTGGCACCTTTCCCTCCAGTAAGAGGTGCCTTGTTTCCAGTTGACCCAAGGGGTCAGTTCATGAGAAGAGGACCTTTTTTTTCCTCCACCTCGCCCAGGAATCGTGTATGGGAACCTGGAGATCATTTTCCACCAGGCCTGCCACCCACTCCATTTCCAATGGGAAATGTCTACGCAGGGAGGGGGTTTTCGTCACAATCTTCCCCCAAGAGCTGGAATTCAGCCCTCTACACCCGCATTCTGAAAGTACAAGTGAGTTCCCTGAAGGGTTCCTTCCACCTGCAAATAAGCCTGTTACTCAACATCCAGAACCAAACAAGAAACCTCATGCTGTTGCTCTCTCTTCAAATGTAATTGGACTTATCTCTCATTTTTAGTTTATAAGTAACTGCTTTTACTTCAGTAATTGACTATACTTTGGCTCCAATTGAAGCTCAATGAAACTATTATTCTTAAGATAGTATTTTGTAAATAAATTGGTTTACGTAGGAATCTTATGAGTAAATTATTCCTATTTTATTTTATTCCAGAGTACAGCATTTAATCTGA
This sequence comes from Callospermophilus lateralis, assembly GCF_048772815.1. Taxonomy (NCBI): domain Eukaryota; kingdom Metazoa; phylum Chordata; class Mammalia; order Rodentia; family Sciuridae; genus Callospermophilus; species Callospermophilus lateralis. The sequence goes on along the minus strand of NW_027512623.1, from coordinate 364,261 downwards.
TGAAGCCACTACTATATAAACAAGAATGGGAGTTCTAGGTACTTGTAATCTAGCTGCTGGAAATATGTTTTAAACTCCCAACAAAGAAGTGTATTTAGTATGACTGTAGCAAATGTCAAGTGACTTTAGGCTTAATGAAATTGTCACTGATTTACAGACTGGTTGGGCATATCAGCAAGTTTTTCCATATCAGAATAACTAGAGCATGGGAGGACCAAAGGAGAGAACACAACGAAACATGTCACGGAAACAGGAGGTCTCAACTACAAAGAAAAATGAAGACCTCTTTTTTATATTGGTTGCTTAAAACATTACATAGCTCTTGAGATATCATATTTCCTACATTAGATTCAAGTGAGTTATGAACTCCCATTTTTACCCCATATACACATTGCACAATAACATTGTTTACACATCCACATTTTTACAACATGCCATATTAGTAACTGTTGTATTCTGCTACCTTTTCTATCCTCTACTATCCCCCCTCTTCTGCCCTCCCATCTTCTCTCTCTATCCCATCTGCTGTAATTTAAAGTTTGGGAATTGGAAACCACACTTTAAACTCACTCTGCTCCCCTTTTTCCCTTCTGTCAAATTACTCATCATCTTCTTCTATTTCTCTTCCTCCTCCTCCTCTTCCTCCTCCTCCTTATACCTTTCATTCATTCATCATACACTCATGCATTGGTTCATTCATTCCTTTCACATATGGTGTTGGGGATCCAACTCAGGACCTTTGAAAGTGCGAAGCCAGCACTCTAGTGCTGAGTCACAACCCCAGCAAATATCTTTTTGATTTTATGACTGTTTATATGAAATTCAGAATTGCATTCTGCTAGGGTTCACTGATATGTGGATTGACCTAGTCCTTGATTTCTGAGAGACTTTTGGAAAATACATAGGAATTATTAGGAGGTTGAAATGAAGAAACAAAGAGGAAATTCCCCAATTTCTTATTCTTAAATTCCGCACTCTGACTCTGCCTACCTGCTATAAAAACTTTTAAACGCTTACTCCCCATTTCTATATCATTGCCAACAAGTGAACATTCACTGCCCTACAACAAACCAGAGAACTCACATTGAACAATGTTTCCCCATTAGAGACCAAGAAACAATACTTATTAAAAAAAATACCCTAGCTATGAATTAGTAGTTAAAGCTTTATTTGGGTGCTAAATGTGCTCTAATTATGTGTTTGTGTGTTTGTTGATGTGTGTGTGTGTGTGTGTGTGTGTGGGTGTGTGTGCTTGCGTGTCAAACATGCACTGAGGTGTAAAATAAATGCAGGACTGCAACGGCCTTCTTAAAAATAAGAAGCAGCTTTATCACATTTGTAGCCCAGGGAAGAATCTGCCTGATACTTGACCTACAATTAATTGAAATGTGAAAAATTCAGGCCTAGAAAAACAAAGCCAACATACATAATAAATCTAATCAGTCTGTCTCACCTGTTTTCAAATCAGTTCTTTAAATAAACCTAAATTGCCAGCATAAAACATCAGTTGCTCTAAACGAGTGGATGGATGTCCCCTGCCATGGGCTGTGTAAAATACATGGAGGATCCCGCACTGATTGTTATCTAGAATGACTTCTGCCTGAACTACTATTAGTGAATAGTTGCTGTTATAGTGCGGTTCTGATACCAGTAAACTTTAATGAAGGTAATTTCAGGATGCAAAGAAATAAATTGATTTTACTAACTGGTTTTTGGAAAACACTGCCATAAAAAAATTATCAATATGTTCATAAAGGCATCTACATGTCTCTCCACAGGGGTTTTACTTAATGGGGGAGGGGGTGAGGTCTGGATATAACTTAACTGTCCATTAGTAGGTAGAACAATGTAATGGGAATCACAGTGCACATACTGGTTTGAACTCAATCTAGGTAACATGGATTCATCTCTGTGTAAGAGGCCTGCTTCTGAAAAACACAATGTAGAGCTCCAAAAGCAGAACGATACTTTCAGAATACCATGTTATGTTTGTAAATAGACAGACAGATAGATATACAGAAATCAAAAATCTGAAAACGGTCTAGAAGTGTACATTTCAATAACTTACAATGTCAGTAGTGGGAGATTAATACCAGATCAAGAAGACTGTATCTGCATGCGAGATGGTTCAATTTTTAAAGAGTTTTTTAAATGACAATGGACAGAAAATTCAAAGGGTTACAGTAAGTGTTGAGAAGTGACTTGGTAAAAGGAGCACAGAGGTGAGAAAGAATTAAGAAGAGTTCAATAGAACCAGGTATAATATCTGTACACATGACTCCATGAACAGGAGCAAAGGGGACACTTAAAGAAATCATAAGGACTAAGGAGAGATCAGGATGAGGGGGGCTTGTAGGAAGAGCTGAAAAAAACAAAAGCATGCAATGGGCAGAAAATGTGGAAGAAAAGGCCTCACAGGTGGTAAACTGATCCATCTCTCCCTGGTAGTTCAACTGTATGAATAACAGAGAGGCCGGCTAAGTGGGAAAGTACTTGGAAACTCTGTTCATGCAGACAACAGAAAGTGCCACCAGAGTGAAAAAAGTAAACCTAGTAAGACAGCTTAGCCCCTTCCCCTTGGAGTTTTATGCAGGCTCTCTTTCTTACTGTGCCTCTGTTCATCTACACTGATACGTGTTAGGTCCAAAGGCAGTGACAAACATTGTTACATGTATTGATGAATCCTGCCAATTCCACAAAGCACAGCCATTTTACTTAGTGTTCTCAATACCTTCTTTTTGACTCTCATCTCGTTTGAAGAAACACTTTCAGAGGAAAGAAGTTCTCCCTAAGCCACATGTGTCCTTAAGTAAACTATGAATTGAGTGCTATTTCAAGGTGTTTGGGCTGATTCCTCCACATGGCCCGTAAAACCTAGAAAAGTGTCATGCACCAACAGGCAGTACATCTTCACTGAGTCCTGTTCTTTGCACTCCAGGGTCATATTATTGTCCATTTAATGGTCAGAAAAACAGTGTTACAGTGAGTATCCTTCTTAGTAGTAGGACTAAAGTGTTTTGGACTCGCATGTTCAGTTACTGAAAAGGCTCAGGGAAGTGCACTTGAGAGCTGGTCATTTGATACAGGTACTGCAGAGGAAAACAAGCTACTCTCATTTGGCAACTTTTAGACAGTGATACAGCTCTGGCCATGTAAGTGTAAATAACAACAGCTCTAATCATGCATGGTGGCCTATTGGCTTGGAACTTGCATGCTTACAAAACCAGTGATTACTTGTGCATCTTCTCCTTCGAACCTCATATGTGAATCATCAACTAGTCAAGTGTTAACTTGGGAGGAAAACAATATGTTGGGATGTCCTTTTTGTACATCAAGCCATGAACTCTTTGTCTTAACATCAACAATATAATTAATGTTCAGGAGTTACATCCATTTCAGAGAGTCATATCCATCCTTCTCTTGGCTATATATTTTTAAGGACCAGCCAGCTTCCTTAGATGTTTTCAAGCCCATGAAAAGGCCAAAAAAAAAAAAAATCTGAAAGAAGAGTTTGACGAATTTTCAACAAATACTAATCTAGAAATGCTGACATGAAAACCAACTAAAGTTTTCAACTCCTTCTTTTTTGGAACATTAGCTATGCCGGGCTTTTCAAAAATGACTTCTCAGAACTGACTTGTGCCCATGTTAGCAACTCTTCTGAAATTACTTTGAAAGTAGACTAATGTGAGAGTTTCTCTTTAGAGATAATTCAGATTACTTGCATAGGAAGTGGCAGCAGGTCTGGGGATGTCGTAGCTCAGTGGCAGTGACCTTGCCTAGCTTGGGGCTGGCCTGCCATGGACTTTCACCCCAAACACTTGCAAGAAAAGAAAATGGAGGGAAGGGAGAGGGAAAGTTGGAAGGGAGGGAGGCAAAGTTGGAGGGATGGAGGGAGGTAGAAAAGAAGGAAGAAGAAAAGCAGAAAAACCAGGAAGGGAGGAAGGAAGCAAGGAAGGAAGGAAATAGGGAGAGCACAAGGGCAGGGAAAGGACTGAGTCACTAAAACAAAAGGCAAAGGACACAGAGACCAATATAGGCCATAAAAGCTGTTGGAACAGTTTAGACAGCTTTAGAATTTGAGTGACATCAAACTGAATGTTATTATGACTGGATGGAATCTTCCTACTTAGCCCCGCCTTGGCCTGGCCTAAACCAAATCAAGGGGTGGGTGGCATGGAGAGGAATTCTCTCTGGCTGGAGTGGGAGGGACCTAAACCTGTGGAACTTGAGGATGCACTGGGTACGGAAGGGGACAAGACTCCCCCGATGGGCAGTTGAGCACAACAAGGCTCCTGGGAGCCCTTGATCATGGCTCCTACCGCCATATGCCCACCACCCGCCATACACTCAGCCCCTGAAGGGGATCACAGTGGTCTGCTCCGTTGCCTGGTGCAGGTTGGAGTTCCTGACCAAACACCTGAGTGTCCACAGCCTGTGTTGGCCTGCCTGGGCAGGCTGTGGTTGTGGTGGCAAGAGCCATAGCCGTCTTGGCGTGATGGAGGAGCCAAGGGCTGCCTCTCAGCCATACTAGTGGGTGGTTCTGGAAGAAGCACCCAGGGTTGTGGCAGCATTGTCCGAAGACATGAAGCCAGGCCATCTTTCTTATGGCTTTCCTTGGGAGTTGGTGATGTGTACAGCTCTTGGATTTTTTGCTGTTCTCTCACTTTTCTGGAGAAGTTTTCAGTCGGTCAGTAGCAGGCTTTACGTGGGAAGAGAAAAAAAGCTGGCTCTAAATCTTGCTGGACTTATTGAAAAAAAATGTGGATTTCTTGAGAATGTTAGGCTTGTTGAAAAAGAACATGAAGGCTTAGATTCATCTTTAAAGGATAGCAGATTTGAGAAGGGTTCAAGGGAAGCACAACATCTGGAGGAAACCTACGAAAAGCTGCATAGGTCCGAATCAGGCCATGGCGTTGAAATGCTCTTTCTGGAAGAAGAGCTCAAATCACAGAAGGCTAAACATGGTCAACAGGATGAAATGATGGCACATCTATCAAGAAGGATACAGTCCCTCCAAGGTGAAGCTGAATCCCTCAGATCACAAATAGCTGAAGCTAAAACAAACTGGAGACTCTCTCAAGTCAATGAGGAAGAACTGAAGATGGCAATGAAAGAGGTTTTGAATGAAGGATCCCAACTTCCGCAAACGCAGAGACCAACAATACAAGGAGAAGTGAAGCACAGAGGGAACAAGGAGGTGTCCAATATAAAGCAAAAATCACATTAGAGGACTCTAAAGTCGCTGGAGAACAAGTTCTAAGAGACACAGAAAATCACATGGAGTCTCTGAGTGTATGCTTGCTGAAGATGAAGGATAGGTCTTCTCCAAGCCTGGGAGCCCAAAGGGATGGTGGTCACCTGGAGTTGGGAAGGACGAGTGAACCAGAAATTGGTGCTCACATGGAAGATGAGTCCAAAGGAGCTTTGAGGATCCTGGTTGATGGTGCTAAGCTAAAGGCCTCCTTAGAAATCTTGGCAGGAGGAAGAAATCAAAAATGTACTTTCTCATCTGAAGTGGCGAAAACCACGGAAGACCTTACAGAACACCTTAAAAGTCTGCAGACTGAACAGGCATCCTTGCAGTCAGAAAATGCACAGCTGCAAAGTGAGAATGAGACCCTACAGAAGAACTTTAAAGTCATGGTGGAACGCTATCAAGAAAATATGATGAAACTGCACAGGAAATGAAGAGTGGAGAAAAACTCCCGGGTGGAGCAAGAGGAGAAACTTTCCAAAGTCCAAGAAAATTTGAGCCATACAATGGAAGAGCTGGAGACCTACAGAAAGAGAGCCCAATATCTTGAAGAAGAATTGCAGAGAACCATTCATTCCTGTCTGGGGAAGATTATTTCCTCTTAGAAAGAAGCACATGCTAGTGAGTTGGCAGCTCGGAATGCTGAAAAGAAACCTCAGTTATTTCAGGAAACAAAATGTGCACAACAGTCAAAAATTAACTGAGAAGGAGCTTAGATTTGAACTTGTACAAAAAGATCCCTATGATGCACTGGATGTTTCCAACTCAGCAATGTGCAGAAAGCCTTCTCCAAATGGGCCCTCACCAATAGGTCAGCCTTCATCTGAAAGGAGACCTCCTCATTTTGAAAAGAGTGGTCCACTCACACTCTCAGCTTTCACTCCAGTGGGAGGAGGAACAGGGTCAAGGGGCCCTGGAGAATCCTCTGGACCATGCGACTAGCAGTAAAGGAAGAGAATCCAGCTGTCATAAGTTCACTGATTTTCAGAGAGCACCTTCTCAGACTGGGCCCCTCTCTCCTCCAGGGGAACAGGCCAGCAGGCTGATGATCCCTCCACCAGGCCAACCATATTCTTCTGATCCACGTCTTCCTCTACAAAGGCAAGATAGGTTTTACTCAAATTGTGGTAGACCATCGGGACCAGCAGAACACAGAACTCCTAATATGCCTCCTTTGGATAAATGGGATGGGCCTATGTCTTTACCAAGGCAATCCAGTAGAAAGGAGACCATAGTCGATCTCAGGGACTCTGACGTGCCTGATTCACCACTCCATGCTGAAAACCAAGCAACTGGCTCTGGCTCTGTGTTGGCACCTTTCCCTCCAGTAAGAGGTGCCTTGTTTCCAGTTGACCCAAGGGGTCAGTTCATGAGAAGAGGACCTTTTTTTTCCTCCACCTCGCCCAGGAATCGTGTATGGGAACCTGGAGATCATTTTCCACCAGGCCTGCCACCCACTCCATTTCCAATGGGAAATGTCTACGCAGGGAGGGGGTTTTCGTCACAATCTTCCCCCAAGAGCTGGAATTCAGCCCTCTACACCCGCATTCTGAAAGTACAAGTGAGTTCCCTGAAGGGTTCCTTCCACCTGCAAATAAGCCTGTTACTCAACATCCAGAACCAAACAAGAAACCTCATGCTGTTGCTCTCTCTTCAAATGTAATTGGACTTATCTCTCATTTTTAGTTTATAAGTAACTGCTTTTACTTCAGTAATTGACTATACTTTGGCTCCAATTGAAGCTCAATGAAACTATTATTCTTAAGATAGTATTTTGTAAATAAATTGGTTTACGTAGGAATCTTATGAGTAAATTATTCCTATTTTATTTTATTCCAGAGTACAGCATTTAATCTGATGAAGCCACTATTATATAAACAAGAATGGGAGTTCTAGGTACTTGTAATCTAGCTGCTGGAAATATGTTTTAAACTCCCAACAAAGAAGTGTATTTAGTATGACTGTAGCAAATGTCAAGTGACTTTAGGCTTAATGAAATTGTCACTGATTTACAGACTGGTTGGGCATATCAGCAAGTTTTTCCATATCAGAATAACTAGAGCATGGGAGGACCAAAGGAGAGAACACAACGAAACATGTCACGGAAACAGGAGGTCTCAACTACAAAGAAAAATGAAGACCTCTTTTTTATATTGGTTGCTTAAAACATTACATAGCTCTTGAGATATCATATTTCCTACATTAGATTCAAGTGAGTTATGAACTCCCATTTTTACCCCATATACACATTGCACAATAACATTGTTTACACATCCACATTTTTACAACATGCCATATTAGTAACTGTTGTATTCTGCTACCTTTTCTATCCTCTACTATCCCCCCTCTTCTGCCCTCCCATCTTCTCTCTCTATCCCATCTGCTGTAATTTAAAGTTTGGGAATTGGAAACCACACTTTAAACTCACTCTGCTCCCCTTTTTCCCTTCTGTCAAATTACTCATCATCTTCTTCTATTTCTCTTCCTCCTCCTCCTCTTCCTCCTCCTCCTTATACCTTTCATTCATTCATCATACACTCATGCATTGGTTCATTCATTCCTTTCACATATGGTGTTGGGGATCCAACTCAGGACCTTTGAAAGTGCGAAGCCAGCACTCTAGTGCTGAGTCACAACCCCAGCAAATATCTTTTTGATTTTATGACTGTTTATATGAAATTCAGAATTGCATTCTGCTAGGGTTCACTGATATGTGGATTGACCTAGTCCTTGATTTCTGAGAGACTTTTGGAAAATACATAGGAATTATTAGGAGGTTGAAATGAAGAAACAAAGAGGAAATTCCCCAATTTCTTATTCTTAAATTCCGCACTCTGACTCTGCCTACCTGCTATAAAAACTTTTAAACGCTTACTCCCCATTTCTATATCATTGCCAACAAGTGAACATTCACTGCCCTACAACAAACCAGAGAACTCACATTGAACAATGTTTCCCCGTTAGAGACCAAGAAACAATACTTATTAAAAAAAATACCCTAGCTATGAATTAGTAGTTAAAGCTTTATTTGGGTGCTAAATGTGCTCTAATTATGTGTTTGTGTGTTTGTTGATGTGTGTGTGTGTGTGTGTGTGTGGGTGTGTGTGCTTGCGTGTCAAACATGCACTGAGGTGTAAAATAAATGCAGGATTGCAACGGCCTTCTTAAAAATAAGAAGCAGCTTTATCACATTTGTAGCCCAGGGAAGAATCTGCCTGATACTTGACCTACAAATAATTGAAATGTGAAAAATTCAGGCCTAGAAAAACAAAGCCAACATACATAATAAATCTAATCAGTCTGTCTCACCTGTTTTCAAATCAGTTCTTTAAATAAACCTAAATTGCCAGCATAAAACATCAGTTGCTCTAAACGAGTGGATGGATGTCCCCTGCCATGGGCTGTGTAAAATACATGGAGGATCCCGCACTGATTGTTATCTAGAATGACTTCTGCCTGAACTACTATTAGTGAATAGTTGCTGTTATAGTGCGGTTCTGATACCAGTAAATTTTAATGAAGGTAATTTCAGGATGCAAAGAAATAAATTGATTTTACTAACTGGTTTTTGGAAAACACTGCCATAAAAAAATTATCAGTATGTTCATAAAGGCATCTACATGTCTCTCCACAGGGGTTTTACTTAATGGGGGAGGGGGTGAGGTCTGGATATAACTTAACTGTCCATTAGTAGGTAGAACAATGTAATGGGAATCACAGTGCACATACTGGTTTGAACTCAATCTAGGTAACATGGATTCATCTCTGTGTAAGAGGCCTGCTTCTGAAAAACACAATGTAGAGCTCCAAAAGCAGAACGATACTTTCAGAATACCATGTTATGTTTGTAAATAGACAGACAGATAGATATACAGAAATCAAAAATCTGAAAACGGTCTAGAAGTGTACATTTCAATAACTTACAATGTCAGTAGTGGGAGATTAATACCAGATCAAGAAGACTGTATCTGCATGCGAGATGGTTCAATTTTTAAAGAGTTTTTTAAATGACAATGGACAGAAAATTCAAAGGGTTACAGTAAGTGTTGAGAAGTGACTTGGTAAAAGGAGCACAGAGGTGAGAAAGAATTAAGAAGAGTTCAATAGAACCAGGTATAATATCTGTACACATGACTCCATGAACAGGAGCAAAGGGGACACTTAAAGAAATCATAAGGACTAAGGAGAGATCAGGATGAGGGGGGCTTGTAGGAAGAGCTGAAAAAAAACAAAAGCATGCAATGGGCAGAAAATGTGGAAGAAAAGGCCTCACAGGTGGTAAACTGATCCATCTGTCCCTGGTAGTTCAACTGTATGAATAACAGAGAGGCCGGCTAAGTGGGAAAGTACTTGGAAACTCTGTTCATGCAGACAACAGAAAGTGCCACCAGAGTGAAAAAAGTAAACCTAGTAAGACAGCTTAGCCCCTTCCCCTTGGAGTTTTATGCAGGCTCTCTTTCTTACTGTGCCTCTGTTCATCTACACTGATACGTGTTAGGTCCAAAGGCAGTGACAAACATTGTTACATGTATTGATGAATCCTGCCAATTCCACAAAGCACAGCCATTTTACTTAGTGTTCTCAATACCTTCTTTTTGACTCTCATCTCGTTTGAAGAAACACTTTCAGAGGAAAGAAGTTCTCCCTAAGCCACATGTGTCCTTAAGTAAACTATGAATTGAGTGCTATTTCAAGGTGTTTGGGCTGATTCCTCCAAATGGCCCGTAAAACCTAGAAAAGTGTCATGCACCAACAGGCAGTACATCTTCACTGAGTCCTGTTCTTTGCACTCCAGGGTCATATTATTGTCCATTTAATGGTCAGAAAAACAGTGTTACAGTGAGTATCCTTCTTAGTAGTAGGACTAAAATGTTTTGGACTCGCATGTTCAGTTACTGAAAAGGCTCAGGGAAGTGACCTTGAGAGCTGGTCATTTGATACAGGTACTGCAGAGGAAAACAAGCTACTCTCATTTGGCAACTTTTAGACAGTGATACAGCTCTGGCCATGTAAGTGTAAATAACAACAGCTCTAATCATGCATGGTGGCCTATTGGCTTGGAACTTGCATGCTTACAAAACCAGTGATTACTTGTGCATCTTCTCCTTCGAACCTCATATGTGAATCATCAACTAGTCAAGTGTTAACTTGGGAGGAAAACAATATGTTGGGATGTCCTTTTGTACATCAAGCCATGAACTCTTTGTCTTAACATCAAGAATATAATTAATGTTCAGGAGTTACATCCATTTCAGGGAGTCATATCCATCCTTCTCTTGGCTATATATTTTTAAGGACCAGCCAGCTTCCTTAGATGTTTTCAAGCCCATGAAAAGGCCAAAAAAAAAAAAATCTGAAAGAAGAGTTTGACGAATTTTCAACAAATACTAATCTAGAAATGCTGACATGAAAACCAACTAAAGTTTTCAACTCCTTCTTTTTTGGAACATTAGCTATGCCGGGCTTTTCAAAAATGACTTCTCAGAACTGACTTGTGCCCATGTTAGCAACTCTTCTGAAATTACTTTGAAAGTAGACTAATGTGAGAGTTTCTCTTTAGAGATAATTCAGATTACTTGCATAGGAAGTGGCAGCAGGTCTGGGGATGTCGTAGCTCAGTGTCAGTGACCTTGCCTAGCTTGGGGCTGGCCTGCCATGGACTTTCACTCAAAACACTTGCAAGAAAAGAAAATGGAGGGAAGGGAGAGGGAAAGTTGGAAGGGAGGGAGGCAAAGTTGGAGGGATGGAGGGAGGTAGAAAAGAAGGAAGAAGAAAAGGAGAAAAACCAGGAAGGGAGGAAGGAAGCAAGGAAGGGAAGGAAATAGGGAGAGCACAAGGGCAGGGAAAGGACTGAGTCACTAAAACAAAAGGCAAAGGACATAGAGACCAATATAGGCCATAAAAGCTGTTGGAACAGTTTAGACAGCTTTAGAATTTGAGTGACATCAAACTGAATGTTATTATGACTGGATGGAATCTTCCTACTTAGCCCCGCCTTGGCCTGGCCTAAACCAAATCAAGGGGTGGGTGGCATGGAGAGGAATTCTCTCTGGCTGGAGTGGGAGGGACCTAAACCTGTGGAACTTGAGGATGCACTGGGTAGGGAAGGGGACAAGACTCCCCTGATGGGCAGTTGAGCACAACAAGGCTCCTGGGAGCCCTTGATCATGGCTCCTACCGCCATATGCCCACCACCCGCCATACGCTCAGCCCCTGAAGGGGATCACAGTGGTCTGCTCCGTTGCCTGGTGCAGGTTGGAGTTCCTGACCAAACACCTGAGTGTCCACAGCCTGTGTTGGCCTGCCTGGGCAGGCTGTGGTTGTGGTGGCAAGAGCCAAAGCCGTCTTGGCGTGATGGAGGAGCCAAGGGCTCCCTCTCAGCCATACTAGTGGGTGGTTCTGGAAGAAGCACCCAGGGTTGTGGCAGCATTGTCTGAAGACATGAAGCCAGGCCATATTTCTTATGGCTTTCCTTGGGAGTTGGTGATGTGTACAGCTCTTGGATTTTTTGCTGTTCTCTCACTTTTCTGGAGAAGTTTTCAGTCGGTCAGTAGCAGGCTTTACGTGGGAGGAGAAAAAAAGCTGGCTCTAAATCTTGCTGGAGTTATTGAAAAAAAAATGTGGACTTCTTGAGAAAGTTAGCCTTGTTGAAAAAGAACATGAAGGCTTAGATTCATCTTTAAAGGATAGCAGATTTGAGAAGGGTTCAAGGGAAGCACAACATCTGGAGGAAACCTAGGAAAAGCTGCATAGGTCCGAATCCAGCCATGGCGTTGAAATGCTCTTTCTGGAAGAAGAGCTCAAATCACAGAAGGCTAAACATGGTCAACAGGATGAAACGATGGCGCATCTATCAAGAAGGATACAGGCCCTCCAAGGTGAAGCTGAATCCCTCAGATCACAAATAGCTGAAGCTAAAACAAACTGGAGACTCTTTCAAGTCAATGAGGAAGAACTGAAGCTGGCAATGAAAGAGGTTTTGAATGAAGGATCCCAACTTCCGCAAACGCAGAGACCAACAATACAAGGAGAAGTGAAGCACAGAGGGAACAAGGAGGTGTCCAATATAAAGCAAAAATCACATTAGAGGACTCTAAAGTCGCTGGAGAACAAGTTCTAAGAGACACAGAAAATCACATGGAGTCTCTGAGTGTATGCTTGCTGAAGATGAAGGATAGGTCTTCTCCAAGCCTGGGAGCCCAAAGGGATGGTGGTCACCTGGAATTGGGAAGGACGAGTGAACCAGAAATTGGTGCTCACTTGGAGGATGAGTCCAAAGGAGCTTTGAGGAACCTGGTTGATGGTGCTAAGCTAAAGGCCTCCTTAGAAATCTTGGCAGGAGGAAGAAATCAAAAATGTACTTTCTCATCTGAAGTGGCGAAAACCACGGAAGACCTTACGGAACACCTTAGAAGTCTGCAGACTGAACAGGCATCCTTGCAGTCAGAAAATGCACAGCTGCAAAGTGAGAATGAGACCCTACAGAAGAACTTTAAAGTCATGGTGGAACGCTATCAAGAAAATATGGTGAAACTGCACAGGAAATTAAGAGTGGAGAAAAACTCCCTGGTGGAGCAAGAGGAGAAACTTTCCACAGTCGAAGAAAAGTTGAGCCATACAATGGAAGAGCTGGAGACCTACAGAAAGAGAGCCCAATATCTTGAAGAAGAATTGCAGAGAACCATTCATTCCTGTCTGGGGAAGATTATTTCCTCTGAGAAAGAAGCACATGCTAGTGAGTTGGCAGCTCGGATTTCTGAAAGAAACCTCAGTTATTTCAGGAAACAAAATGCGCGCAACAGTCAAAAATTAACTGAGAAGGAGCTTAGATTTGAACTTGTACAAAATGATCCCTATGATGCACTGGATGTTTCCAACTCAGCAATGGGCAGAAAGCCTTCTCCAAATGGGCCCTCACCAATAGGTCAGCCTTCATCTGAAAGGAGACCTCCTCATTTTGAAAAGAGTGGTCCACTCACACTCTCAGCTTTCACTCCAGTGGGAGGAGGAAGAGGGTCAAGGGGCCCTGGAGAATCCTCTGGACCATGCGACTAGCAGTAAAGGAAGAGAATCCAGCTGTCATAAGTTCACTGATTTTCAGAGAGTACCTTCTCAGACTGGGCCCCTCTCTCCTCCAGGGGAACAGGCCAGCAGGCTGATGATCCCTCCACCAGGCCAACCATATTCTTCTGATCCACGTCTTCCTCTACAAAGGCAAGATAGGTTTTACTCAAATTGTGGTAGACCATCGGGACCAGCAGAACACAGAACTCCTAATATGCCTCCTTTGGATAAATGGGATGGGCCTATGTCTTTACCAAGGCAATCCAGTAGAAAGGAGACCATAGTCGATCTCAGGGACTCTGACGTGCCTGATTCACCACTCCATGCTGAAAACCAAGCAACTGGCTCTGGCTCTGTGTTGGCACCTTTCCCTCCAGTAAGAGGTGCCTTGTTTCCAGTTGACCCAAGGGGTCAGTTCATGAGAAGAGGACCTTTTTTTTCCTCCACCTCGCCCAGGAATCGTGTATGGGAACCTGGAGATCATTTTCCACCAGGCCTGCCACCCACTCCATTTCCAAAGGGAAATGTCTACGCAGGGAGGGGGTTTTCGTCACAATCTTCCCCCAAGAGCTGGAATTCAGCCCTCTACACCCGCATTCTGAAAGTACAAGTGAGTTCCCTGAAGGGTTCCTTCCACCTGCAAATAAGCCTGTCACTCAACATCCAGAACCAAACAAGAAACCTCATGCTGTTGCTCTCTCTTCAAATGTAATTGGACTTATCTCTCATTTTTAGTTTATAAGTAACTGCTTTTGCTTCAGTAATTGACTATACTTTGGCTCCAATTGAAGCTCAATGAAACTATTATTCTTAAGATAGTATTTTGTAAATAAATTGGTTTACGTAGGAATCTTATGAGTAAATTATTCCTATTTTATTTTATTCCAGAGTACAGCATTTAATCTGATGAAGCCACTATTATATAAACAAGAATGGGAGTTCTAGGTACTTGTAATCTAGCTGCTGGAAATATGTTTTAAACTCCCAACAAAGAAGTGTATTTAGTATGACTGTAGCAAATGTCAAGTGACTTTAGGCTTAATGAAATTGTCACTGATTTACAGACTGGTTGGGCATATCAGCAAGTTTTTCCATATCAGAATAACTAGAGCATGGGAGGACCAAAGGAGAGAACACAAGGAAACATGTCACGGAAACAGGAGATCTCAACTACAAAGAAAAATTAAGACCTCTTTTTTATATTGGTTGCTTAAAACATTACATAGCTCTTGAGATATCATATTTCCTACATTAGATTCAAGTGAGTTATGAACTCCCATTTTACCCCATATACACATTGCACAATAACATTGTTTACACATCCACATTTTTACAACATGCCATATTAGTAACTGTTGTATTCTGCTACCTTTTCTATCCTCTACTATCCCCCCTCTTCTGCCCTCCCATCTTCTCTCTCTATCCCATCTGCTGTAATTTAAAGTTTGGGAATTGGAAACCACACTTTATACTCACTCTGCTCCCCTTTTTCCCTTCTGTCAAATTACTCATCATCTTCTTCTATTTCTCTTCCTCCTCCTCCTCTTCCTCCTCCTCCTTATACCTTTCATTCATTCATCATACACTCATGCATTGGTTCATTCATTCCTTTCACATATGGTGTTGGGGATCCAACTCAGGACCTTTGAAAGTGCGAAGCCAGCACTCTAGTGCTGAGTCACAACCCCAGCAAATATCTTTTTGATTTTATGACTGTTTATATGAAATTCAGAATTGCATTCTGCTAGGGTTCACTGATATGTGGATTGACCTAGTCCTTGATTTCTGAGAGACTTTTGGAAAATACATAGGAATTATTAGGAGGTTGAAATGAAGAAACAAAGAGGAAATTCCCCAATTTCTTATTCTTAAATTCCGCACTCTGACTCTGCCTACCTGCTATAAAAACTTTTAAACGCTTACTCCCCATTTCTATATCATTGCCAACAAGTGAACATTCACTGCCCTACAACAAACCAGAGAGCTTACATTGAACAATGTTTCCCCGTTAGAGACCAAGAAACAATACTTATTAAAAAAAATACCCTAGCTATGAATTAGTAGTTAAAGCTTTATTTGGGTGCTAAATGTGCTCTAATTATGTGTTTGTGTGTTTGTTGATGTGTGTGTGTGTGTGTGTGTGTGTGTGTGGGTGTGTGTGCTTGCGTGTCAAACATGCACTGAGGTGTAAAATAAATGCAGGATTGCAACGGCCTTCTTAAAAATAAGAAGCAGCTTTATCACATTTGTAGCCCAGGGAAGAATCTGGCTGATACTTGACCTACAAATAATTGAAATGTGAAAAATCCAGGCCTAGAAAAACAAAGCCAACATACATAATAAATCTAATCAGTCTGTCTCACCTGTTTTCAAATCAGTTCTTTAAATAAACCTAAATTGCCAGCATAAAACATCAGTTGCTCTAAACGAGTGGATGGATGTCCCCTGCCATGGGCTGTGTAAAATACATGGAGGATCCCGCACTGATTGTTATCTAGAATGACTTCTGCCTGAACTACTATTAGTGAATAGTTGCTGTTATAGTGCGGTTCTGATACCAGTAAACTTTAATGAAGGTAATTTCAGGATGCAAAGAAATAAATTGATTTTACTAACTGGTTTTTGGAAAACACTGCCATAAAAAAATTATCAATATGTTCATAAAGGCATCTACATGTCTCTCCACAGGGGTTTTACTTAATGGGGGAGGGGGTGAGGTCTGGATATAACTTAACTGTCCATTAGTAGGTAGAACAATGTAATGGGAATCACAGTGCACATACTGGTTTGAACTCAATCTAGGTAACATGGATTCATCTCTGTGTAAGAGGCCTGCTTCTGAAAAACACAATGTAGAGCTCCAAAAGCAGAATGATACTTTCAGAATACCATGTTATGTTTGTAAATAGACAGACAGATAGATATACAGAAATCAAAAATCTGAAAACGGTCTAGAAGTGTACATTTCAATAACTTACAATGTCAGTAGTGGGAGATTAATACCAGATCAAGAAGACTGTATCTGCATGCGAGATGGTTCAATTTTTAAAGAGTTTTTTAAATGACAATGGACAGAAAATTCAAAGGGTTACAGTAAGTGTTGAGAAGTGACTTGGTAAAAGGAGCACAGAGGTGAGAAAGAATTAAGAAGAGTTCAATAGAACCAGGTATAATATCTGTACACATGACTCCATGAACAGGAGCAAAGGGGACACTTAAAGAAATCATAAGGACTAAGGAGAGATCAGGATGAGGGGGGCTTGTAGGAAGAGCTGAAAAAAACAAAAGCATGCAATGGGCAGAAAATGTGGAAGAAAAGGCCTCACAGGTGGTAAACTGATCCATCTCTCCCTGGTAGTTCAACTGTATGAATAACAGAGAGGCCGGCTAAGTGGGAAAGTACTTGGAAACTCTGTTCATGCAGACAACAGAAAGTGCCACCAGAGTGAAAAAAGTAAACCTAGTAAGACAGCTTAGCCCCTTCCCCTTGGAGTTTTATGCAGGCTCTCTTTCTTACTGTGCCTCTGTTCATCTACACTGATACGTGTTAGGTCCAAAGGCAGTGACAAACATTGTTACATGTATTGATGAATCCTGCCAATTCCACAAAGCACAGCCATTTTACTTAGTGTTCTCAATACCTTCTTTTTGACTCTCATCTCGTTTGAAGAAACACTTTCAGAGGAAAGAAGTTCTCCCTAAGCCACATGTGTCCTTAAGTAAACTATGAATTGAGTGCTATTTCAAGGTGTTTGGGCTGATTCCTCCACATGGCCCGTAAAACCTAGAAAAGTGTCATGCACCAACAGGCAGTACATCTTCACTGAGTCCTGTTCTTTGCACTCCAGGGTCATATTATTGTCCATTTAATGGTCAGAAAAACAGTGTTACAGTGAGTATCCCTCTTAGTAGTAGGACTAAAGTGTTTTGGACTCGCATGTTCAGTTACTGAAAAGGCTCAGGGAAGTGACCTTGAGAGCTGGTCATTTGATACAGGTACTGCAGAGGAAAACAAGCTACTCTCATTTGGCAACGTTTAGACAGTGATACAGCTCTGGCCATGTAAGTGTAAATAACAACAGCTTTAATCATGCATGGTGGCCTATGGGCTTGGAACTTGCATGCTTACAAAACCAGTGATTACTTGTGCATCTTCTCCTTCGAACCTCATATGTGAATCATCAACTAGTCAAGTGTTAACTTGGGAGGAAAACAATATGTTGGGATGTCCTTTTTGTACATCAAGCCATGAACTCTTTGTCTTAACATCAACAATATAATTAATGTTCAGGAGTTACATCCATTTCAGAGAGTCATATCCATCCTTCTCTTGGCTATATATTTTTAAGGACCAGCCAGCTTCCTTAGATGTTTTCAAGCCCATGAAAAGGCCAAAAAAAAAAAAATCTGAAAGAAGAGTTTGACGAATTTTCAACAAATACTAATCTAGAAATGCTGACATGAAAACCAACTAAAGTTTTCAACTCCTTCTTTTTTGGAACATTAGCTATGCCGGGCTTTTCAAAAATGACTTCTCAGAACTGACTTGTGCCCATGTTAGCAACTCTTCTGAAATTACTTTGAAAGTACACTAATGTGAGAGTTTCTCTTTAGAGATAATTCAGATTACTTGCATAGGAAGTGGCAGCAGGTCTGGGGATGTCGTAGCTCAGTGTCAGTGACCTTGCCTAGCTTGGGGCTGGCCTGCCATGGACTTTCACCCAAAACACTTGCAAGAAAAGAAAATGGAGGGAAGGGAGAGGGAAAGTTGGAGGGGAGGGAGGCAAAGTTGGAGGGATGGAGGGAGGTAGAAAAGAAGGAAGAAGAAAAGGAGAAAAACCAGGAAGGGAGGAAGGAAGCAAGGAAGGGAAGGAAATAGGGAGAGCACAAGGGCAGGGAAAGGACTGAGTCACTAAAACAAAAGGCAAAGGACACAGAGACCAATATAG
The DNA here is from genome assembly GCF_048772815.1 of Callospermophilus lateralis. Taxonomy (NCBI): domain Eukaryota; kingdom Metazoa; phylum Chordata; class Mammalia; order Rodentia; family Sciuridae; genus Callospermophilus; species Callospermophilus lateralis. Next base: position 345,991 of record NW_027512623.1, on the reverse strand, counting down.
GCCATAAAAGCTGTTGGAACAGTTTAGACAGCTTTAGAATTTGAGTGACATCAAACTGAATGTTATTATGACTGGATGGAATCTTCCTACTTAGCCCCGCCTTGGCCTGGCCTAAACCAAATCAAGGGGTGGGTGGCATGGAGAGGAATTCTCTCTGGCTGGAGTGGGAGGGACCTAAACCTGTGGAACTTGAGGATGCACTGGGTAGGGAAGGGGACAAGACTCCCCTGATGGGCAGTTGAGCACAACAAGGCTCCTGGGAGCCCTTGATCATGGCTCCTACCGCCATATGCCCACCACCCGCCATACGCTCAGCCCCTGAAGGGGATCACAGTGGTCTGCTCCGTTGCCTGGTGCAGGTTGGAGTTCCTGACCAAACACCTGAGTGTCCACAGCCTGTGTTGGCCTGCCTGGGCAGGCTGTGGTTGTGGTGGCAAGAGCCAAAGCCGTCTTGGCGTGATGGAGGAGCCAAGGGCTGCCTCTCAGCCATAATAGTGGGTGGTTCTGGAAGAAGCACCCAGGGTTGTGGCAGCATTGTCTGAAGACATGAAGCCAGGCCATCTTTCTTATGGCTTTCCTTGGGAGTTGGTGATGTGTACAGCTCTTGGATTTTTTGCTGTTCTCTCACTTTTCTGGAGAAGTTTTCAGTCGGTCAGTAGCAGGCTTTACGTGGGAAGAGAAAAAAAGCTGGCTCTAAATCTTGCTGGACTTATTGAAAAAAAAATGTGGACTTCTTGAGAAAGTTAGCCTTGTTGAAAAAGAACATGAAAGCTTAGATTCATCTTTAAAGGATAGCAGATTTGAGAAGGGTTCAAGGGAAGCACAACATCTGGAGGAAACCTACGAAAAGCTGCATAGGTCCGAATCCAGCCATGGCGTTGAAATGCTCTTTCTGGAAGAAGAGCTCAAATCACAGAAGGCTAAACATGGTCAACAGGATGAAACGATGGCGCATCTATCAAGAAGGATACAGGCCCTCCAAGGTGAAGCTGAATCCCTCAGATCACAAATAGCTGAAGCTAAAACAAACTGGAGACTCTTTCAAGTCAATGAGGAAGAACTGAAGCTGGCAATGAAAGAGGTTTTGAATGAAGGATCCCAACTTCCGCAAACGCAGAGACCAACAATACAAGGAGAAGTGAAGCACAGACGGAACAAGGAGGTGTCCAATATAAAGCAAAAATCACATTAGAGGACTCTAAAGTCGCTGGAGAACAAGTTCTAAGAGACACAGAAAATCACATGGAGTCTCTGAGTGTATGCTTGCTGAAGATGAAGGATAGGTCTTCTCCAAGCCTGGGAGCCCAAAGGGATGGTGGTCACCTGGAATTGGGAAGGACGAGTGAACCAGAAATTGGTGCTCACTTGGAGGATGAGTCCAAAGGAGCTTTGAGGAACCTGGTTGATGGTGCTAAGCTAAAGGCCTCCTTAGAAATCTTGGCAGGAGGAAGAAATCAAAAATGTACTTTCTCATCTGAAGTGGCGAAAACCACGGAAGACCTTACGGAACACCTTAGAGTCTGCAGAATGAACAGGCATCCTTGCAGTCAGAAAATGCACAGCTGCAAAGTGAGAATGAGACCCTACAGAAGAACTTTAAAGTCATGGTGGAACGCTATCAAGAAAATATGATGAAACTGCACAGGAAATTAAGAGTGGAGAAAAACTCCCTGGTGGAGCAAGAGGAGAAACTTTCCACAGTCGAAGAAAAGTTGAGCCATACAATGGAAGAGCTGGAGACCTACAGAAAGAGAGCCCAATATCTTGAAGAAGAATTGCAGAGAACCATTCATTCCTGTCTGGGGAAGATTATTTCCTCTGAGAAAGAAGCACATGCTAGTGAGTTGGCAGCTCGGATTGCTGAAAGAAACCTCAGTTATTTCAGGAAACAAAATGCGCGCAACAGTCAAAAATTAACTGAGAAGGAGCTTAGATTTGAACTTGTACAAAAAGATCCCTATGATGCACTGGATGTTTCCAACTCAGCAATGGGCAGAAAGCCTTCTCCAAATGGGCCCTCACCAATAGGTCAGCCTTCATCTGAAAGGAGACCTCCTCATTTTGAAAAGAGTGGTCCACTCACACTCTCAGCTTTCACTCCAGTGGGAGGAGGAACAGGGTCAAGGGGCCCTGGAGAATCCTCTGGACCATGCGACTAGCAGTAAAGGAAGAGAATCCAGCTGTCATAAGTTCACTGATTTTCAGAGAGCACCTTCTCAGACTGGGCCCCTCTCTCCTCCAGGGGAACAGGCCAGCAGGCTGATGATCCCTCCACCAGGCCAACCATATTCTTCTGATCCACGTCTTCCTCTACAAAGGCAAGATAGGTTTTACTCAAATTGTGGTAGACCATCGGGACCAGCAGAACACAGAACTCCTAATATGCCTCCTTTGGATAAATGGGATGGGCCTATGTCTTTACCAAGGCAATCCAGTAGAAAGGAGACCATAGTCGATCTCAGGGACTCTGACGTGCCTGATTCACCACTCCATGCTGAAAACCAAGCAACTGGCTCTGGCTCTGTGTTGGCACCTTTCCCTCCAGTAAGAGGTGCCTTGTTTCCAGTTGACCCAAGGGGTCAGTTCATGAGAAGAGGACCTTTTTTTTCCTCCACCTCGCCCAGGAATCGTGTATGGGAACCTGGAGATCATTTTCCACCAGGCCTGCCACCCACTCCATTTCCAATGGGAAATGTCTACGCAGGGAGGGGGTTTTCGTCACAATCTTCCCCCAAGAGCTGGAATTCAGCCCTCTACACCCGCATTCTGAAAGTACAAGTGAGTTCCCTGAAGGGTTCCTTCCACCTGCAAATAAGCCTGTTACTCAACATCCAGAACCAAACAAGATATCTCATGCTGTTGCTCTCTCTTCAATTGTAATTGGACTTATCTCTCATTTTTAGTTTTTAAGTAACTGCTTTTACTTCAGTAATTGACTATACTTTGGCTCCAATTGAAGCTCAATGAAACTATTATTCTTAAGATAGTATTTTGTAAATAAATTGGTTTACGTAGGAATCTTATGAGTAAATTATTCCTATTTTATTTTATTCCAGAGTACAGCATTTAATCTGATGAAGCCACTATTATATAAACAAGAATGGGAGTTCTAGGTACTTGTAATCTAGCTGCTGGAAATATGTTTTAAACTCCCAACAAAGAACTGTATTTAGTATGACTTTAGCAAATGTCAAGTGACTTTAGTCTTAATGAAATTGTCACTGATTTACAGACTGGTTGGGCATATCAGCAAGTTTTTCCATATCAGAATAACTAGAGCATGGGAGGACCAAAGGAGAGAACACAACGAAACATGTCACGGAAACAGGAGGTCTCAACTACAAAAAAAAATGAAGACCTCTTTTTTATATTGGTTGCTTAAAACATTACATAGCTCTTGAGATATCATATTTCCTACATTAGATTCAAGTGAGTTATGAACTCCCATTTTTACCCCATATACACATTGCACAATAACATTGTTTACACATCCACATTTTTACAACATGCCATATTAGTAACTGTTGTATTCTGCTACCTTTTCTATCCTCTACTATCCCCCCTCTTCTGCCCTCCCATCTTCTCTCTCTATCCCATCTGCTGTAATTTAAAGTTTGGGAATTGGAAACCACACTTTAAACTCACTCTGCTCCCCTTTTTCCCTTCTGTCAAATTACTCATCATCTTCTTCTATTTCTCTTCCTCCTCCTCCTCTTCCTCCTCCTCCTTATACCTTTCATTCATTCATCATACACTCATGCATTGGTTCATTCATTCCTTTCACATATGGTGTTGGGGATCCAACTCAGGACCTTTGAAAGTGCGAAGCCAGCACTCTAGTGCTGAGTCACAACCCCAGCAAATATCTTTTTGATTTTATGACTGTTTATATGAAATTCAGAATTGCATTCTGCTAGGGTTCACTGATATGTGGATTGACCTAGTCCTTGATTTCTGAGAGACTTTTGGAAAATACATAGGAATTATTAGGAGGTTGAAATGAAGAAACAAAGAGGAAATTCCCCAATTTCTTATTCTTAAATTCCGCACTCTGACTCTGCCTACCTGCTATAAAAACTTTTAAACGCTTACTCCCCATTTCTATATCATTGCCAACAAGTGAACATTCACTGCCCTACAACAAACCAGAGAACTCACATTGAACAATGTTTCCCCATTAGAGACCAAGAAACAATACTTATTAAAAAAAATACCCTAGCTATGAATCAGTAGTTAAAGCTTTATTTGGGTGCTAAATGTGCTCTAATTTTGTGTTTGTGTGTTTGTTGATGTGTGTGTGTGTGTGTGTGTGTGTGGGTGTGTGTGCTTGCGTGTCAAACATGCACTGAGGTGTAAAATAAATGCAGGATTGCAACGGCCTTCTTAAAAATAAGAAGCAGCTTTATCACATTTGTAGCCCAGGGAAGAATCTGCCTGATACTTGACCTACAAATAATTGAAATCTGAAAAATTCAGGCCTAGAAAAACAAAGCCAACATACATAATAAATCTAATCAGTCTGTCTCACCTGTTTTCAAATCAGTTCTTTAAATAAACCTAAATTGCCAGCATAAAACATCAGTTGCTCTAAACGAGTGGATGAATGTCCCCTGCCATGGGCTGTGTAAAATACATGGAGGATCCCGCACTGATTGTTATCTAGAATGACTTCTGCCTGAACTACTATTAGTGAATAGTTGCTGTTATAGTGCGGTTCTGATACCAGTAAACTTTAATGAAGGTAATTTCAGGATGCAAAGAAATAAATTGATTTTACTAACTGGTTTTTGGAAAACACTGCCATAAAAAAATTATCAATATGTTCATAAAGGCATCTACATGTCTCTCCACAGGGGTTTTACTTAATGGGGGAGGGGGTGAGGTCTGGATATAACTTAACTGTCCATTAGTAGGTAGAACAATGTAATGGGAATCACAGTGCACATACTGGTTTGAACTCAATCTAGGTAACATGGATTCATCTCTGTGTAAGAGGCCTGCTTCTGAAAAACACAATGTAGAGCTCCAAAAGCAGAACGATACTTTCAGAATACCATGTTATGTTTGTAAATAGACAGACAGATAGATATACAGAAATCAAAAATCTGAAAACGGTCTAGAAGTGTACATTTCAATAACTTACAATGTCAGTAGTGGGAGATTAATAGCAGATCAAGAAGACTGTATCTGCATGCGAGATGGTTCAATTTTTAAAGAGTTTTTTAAATGACAATGGACAGAAAATTCAAAGGGTTACAGTAAGTGTTGAGAAGTGACTTGGTAAAAGGAGCACAGAGGTGAGAAAGAATTAAGAAGAGTTCAATAGAACCAGGTATAATATCTGTACACATGACTCCATGAACAGGAGCAAAGGGGACACTTAAAGAAATCATAAGGACTAAGGAGAGATCAGGATGAGGGGGGCTTGTAGGAAGAGCTGAAAAAAAACAAAAGCATGCAATGGGCAGAAAATGTGGAAGAAAAGGCCTCACAGGTGGTAAACTGATCCATCTCTCCCTGGTAGTTCAACTGTATGAATAACAGAGAGGCCGGCTAAGTGGGAAAGTACTTGGAAACTCTGTTCATGCAGACAACAGAAAGTGCCACCAGAGTGAAAAAAGTAAACCTAGTAAGACAGCTTAGCCCCTTCCCCTTGGAGTTTTATGCAGGCTCTCTTTCTTACTGTGCCTCTGTTCATCTACACTGATACGTGTTAGGTCCAAAGGCAGTGACAAACATTGTTACATGTATTGATGAATCCTGCCAATTCCACAAAGCACAGCCATTTTACTTAGTGTTCTCAATACCTTCTTTTTGACTCTCATCTCGTTTGAAGAAACACTTTCAGAGGAAAGAAGTTCTCCCTAAGCCACATGTGTCCTTAAGTAAACTATGAATTGAGTGCTATTTCAAGGTGTTTGGGCTGATTCCTCCACATGGCCCGTAAAACCTAGAAAAGTGTCATGCACCAACAGGCAGTACATCTTCACTGAGTCCTGTTCTTTGCACTCCAGGGTCATATTATTGTCCATTTAATGGTCAGAAAAACAGTGTTACAGTGAGTATCCTTCTTAGTAGTAGGACTAAAGTGTTTTGGACTCGCATGTTCAGTTACTGAAAAGGCTCAGGGAAGTGCACTTGAGAGCTGGTCATTTGATACAGGTACTGCAGAGGAAAACAAGCTACTCTCATTTGGCAACTTTTAGACAGTGATACAGATCTGGCCATGTAAGTGTAAATAACAACAGCTCTAATCATGCATGGTGGCCTATGGGCTTGGAACTTGCATGCTTACAAAACCAGTGATTACTTGTGCATCTTCTCCTTCGAACCTCATATGTGAATCATCAACTAGTCAAGTGTTAACTTGGGAGGAAAACAATATGTTGGGATGTCCTTTTGTACATCAAGCCATGACTCTTTGTCTTAACATCAACAATATAATTAATGTTCAGGAGTTACATCCATTTCAGAGAGTCATATCCATCCTTCTCTTGGCTACATATTTTTAAGGACCAGCCAGCTTCCTTAGATGTTTTCAAGCCCATGAAAAGGCCAAAAAAAAAATCTGAAAGAAGAGTTTGACGAATTTTCAACAAATACTAATCTAGAAATGCTGACATGAAAACCAACTAAAGTTTTCAACTCCTTCTTTTTTGGAACATTAGCTATGCTGGGCTTTTCAAAAATGACTTCTCAGAACTGACTTGTGCCCATGTTAGCAACTCTTCTGAAATTACTTTGAAAGTAGACTAATGTGAGAGTTTCTCTTTAGAGATAATTCAGATTACTTGCATAGGAAGTGGCAGCAGGTCTGATGATGTCGTAGCTCAGTGGCAGTGACCTTGCCTAGCTTGGGGCTGGCCTGCCATGGACTTTCACCCCAAACACTTGCAAGAAAAGAAAATGGAGGGAAGGGAGAGGGAAAGTTGGAAGGGAGGGAGGCAAAGTTGGAGGGATGGAGGGAGGTAGAAAAGAAGGAAGAAGAAAAGGAGAAAAACCAGGAAGGGAGGAAGGAAGCAAGGAAGGAAGGAAATAGGGAGAGCACAAGGGCAGGGAAAGGACTGAGTCACTAAAACAAAAGGCAAAGGACACAGAGACCAATATAGGCCATAAAAGCTGTTGGAACAGTTTAGACAGCTTTAGAATTTGAGTGACATCAAACTGAATGTTATTATGACTGGATGGAATCTTCCTACTTAGCCCCACCTTGGCCTGGCCTAAATCAAATCAAGGGGTGGGTGGCATGGAGAGGAATTCTCTCTGGCTGGAGTGGGAGGGACCTAAACCTGTGGAACTTGAGGATGCACTGGGTAGGGAAGGGGACAAGACTCCCCTGATGGGCAGTTGAGCACAACAAGGCTCCTGGGAGCCCTTGATCATGGCTCCTACCACCATATGCCCACCACCCGCCATACGCTCAGCCCCTGAAGGGGATCACAGTGGTCTGCTCCGTTGCCTGGTGCAGGTTGGAGTTCCTGACCAAACACCTGAGTGTCCACAGCCTGTGTTGGCCTGCCTGGGCAGGCTGTGGTTGTGGTGGCAAGAGCCAAAGCCGTCTTGGCGTGATGGAGGAGCCAAGGGCTGCCTCTCAGCCATACTAGTGGGTGGTTCTGGAAGAAGCACCCAGGGTTGTGGCAGCATTGTCCGAAGACATGAAGCCAGGCCATCTTTCTTATGGCTTTCCTTGGGAGTTGGTGATGTGTACAGCTCTTGGATTTTTTGCTGTTCTCTCACTTTTCTGGAGAAGTTTTCAGTCGGTCAGTAGCAGGCTTTACGTGGGAAGAGAAAAAAAGCTGGCTCTAAATCTTGCTGGACTTATTGAAAAAAAATGTGGATTTCTTGAGAATGTTAGGCTTGTTGAAAAAGAACATGAAGGCTTAGATTCATCTTTAAAGGATAGCAGATTTGAGAAGGGTTCAAGGGAAGCACAACATCTGGAGGAAACCTACGAAAAGCTGCATAGGTCCGAATCAGGCCATGGCGTTGAAATGCTCTTTCTGGAAGAAGAGCTCAAATCACAGAAGGCTAAACATGGTCAACAGGATGAAATGATGGCGCATCTATCAAGAAGGATACAGTCCCTCCAAGGTGAAGCTGAATCCCTCAGATCACAAATAGCTAAAGCTAAAACAAACTGGAGACTCTCTCAAGTCAATGAGGAAGAACTGAAGATGGCAATGAAAGAGGTTTTGAATGAAGGATCCCAACTTCCGCAAACGCAGAGACCAACAATACAAGGAGAAGTGAAGCACAGAGGGAACAAGGAGGTGTCCAATATAAAGCAAAAATCACATTAGAGGACTCTAAAGTCGCTGGAGAACAAGTTCTAAGAGACACAGAAAATCACATGGAGTCTCTGAGTGTATGCTTGCTGAAGATGAAGGATAGGTCTTCTCCAAGCCTGGGAGCCCAAAGGGATGGTGGTCACCTGGAGTTGGGAAGGACGAGTGAACCAGAAATTGGTGCTCACTTGGAGGATGAGTCCAAAGGAGCTTTGAGGATCCTGGTTGATGGTGCTAAGCTAAAGGCCTCCTTAGAAATCTTGGCAGGAGGAAGAAATCAAAAATGTACTTTCTCATCTGAAGTGGCGAAAACCACGGAAGACCTTACGGAACACCTTAGAAGTCTGCAGACTGAACAGGCATCCTTGCAGTCAGAAAATGCACAGCTGCAAAGTGAGAATGAGACCCTACAGAAGAACTTTAAAGTCATGGTGGAACGCTATCAAGAAAATATGATGAAACTGCACAGGAAATTAAGAGTGGAGAAAAACTCCCTGGTGGAGCAAGAGCAGAAACTTTCCAAAGTCGAAGAAAATTTGAGCCATACAATGGAAGAGCTGGAGACCTACAGAAAGAGAGCCCAATATCTTGAAGAAGAATTGCAGAGAACCCTCATTCCTGTCTGGGGAAGATTATTTCCTCTTAGGAAGAAGCACATGCTAGTGAGTTGGCAGCTCGGATTGCTGAAAAGAAACCTCAGTTATTTCAGGAAACAAAATGCGCACAACAGTCAAAAATTAACTGAGAAGGAGCTTAGATTTGAACTTGTAGAAAAAGATCCCTATGATGCACTGGATGTTTCCAACTCAGCAATGGGCAGAAAGCCTTCTCCAAATGGGCCCTCACCAATAGGTCAGCCTTCATCTGAAAGGAGACCTCCTCATTTTGAAAAGAGTGGTCCACTCACACTCTCAGCTTTCACTCCAGTGGGAGGAGGAAGAGGGTCAAGGGGCCCTGGAGAATCCTCTGGACCATGCGACTAGCAGTAAAGGAAGAGAATCCAGCTGTCATAAGTTCACTGATTTTCAGAGAGCACCTTCTCAGACTGGGCCCCTCTCTCCTCCAGGGGAACAGGCCAGCAGGCTGATGATCCCTCCACCAGGCCAACCATATTCTTCTGATCAACGTCTTCCTCTACAAAGGCAAGATAGGTTTTACTCAAATTGTGGTAGACCATCGGGACCAGCAGAACACAGAACTCCTAATATGCCTCCTTTGGATAAATGGGATGGGCCTATGTCTTTACCAAGGCAATCCAGTAGAAAGGAGACCATAGTCGATCTCAGGGACTCTGACGTGCCTGATTCACCTCTCCATGCTGAAAACCAAGCACCTGGCTCTGGCTCTGTGTTGGCACCTTTCCCTCCATCAGAGGTGCCTTGTTTCCACTTGACCCGAGGAGTCAGTTCATGAGAAGAGGACCTTTTTTTTTCCTCCACCTCGCCCAGGAATCGTGTATGGGAACCTGGAGATCATTTTCCACCAGGCCCGCCACCCACTCCATTTCCAATGGGAAATGTCTACGCAGGGAGGGGGTTTTCGTCACAATCTTCCCCCAAGAGCTGGAATTCAGCCCTCTACACCCGCATTCTGAAAGTACAAGTGAGTTCCCTGAAGGGTTCCTTCCACCTGCAAATAAGCCTGTTACTCAACATCCAGAACCAAACAAGAAACCTCATGCTGTTGCTCTCTCTTCAAATGTAATTGGACTTATCTCTCATTTTTAGTTTATAAGTAACTGCTTTTACTTCAGTAATTGACTATACTTTGGCTCCAATTGAAGCTCAATGAAACTATTATTCTTAAGATAGTATTTTGTAAATAAATTGGTTTACGTAGGAATCTTATGAGTAAATTATTCCTATTTTATTTTATTCCAGAGTACAGCATTTAATCTGATGAAGCCACTATTATATAAACAAGAATGGGAGTTCTAGGTACTTGTAATCTAGCTGCTGGAAATATGTTTTAAACTCCCAACAAAGAAGTGTATTTAGTATGACTGTAGCAAATGTCAAGTGACTTTAGGCTTAATGAAATTGTCACTGATTTACAGACTGGTTGGGCATATCAGCAAGTTTTTCCATATCAGAATAACTAGAGCATGGGAGGACCAAAGGAGAGAACACAACCAAACATGTCATGGAAACAGGAGGTCTCAACTACAAAGAAAAATGAAGACCTCTTTTTTATATTGGTTGCTTAAAACATTACATAGCTCTTGAGATATCATATTTCCTACATTAGATTCAAGTGAGTTATGAACTCCCATTTTTACCCCATATACACATTGCACAATAACACTGTTTACACATCCACATTTTTACAACATGCCATATTAGTAACTGTTGTATTCTGCTACCTTTTCTATCCTCTACTATCCCCCCTCTTCTGCCCTCCCATCTTCTCTCTCTATCCCATCTGCTGTAATTTAAAGTTTGGGAATTGGAAACCACACTTTAAACTCACTCTGCTCCCCTTTTTCCCTTCTGTCAAATTACTCATCATCTTCTTCTATTTCTCTTCCTCCTCCTCCTCTTCCTCCTCCTCCTTATACCTTTCATTCATTCATCATACACTCATGCATTGGTTCATTCATTCCTTTCACATATGGTGTTGGGGATCCAACTCAGGACCTTTGAAAGTGCGAAGCCAGCACTCTAGTGCTGAGTCACAACCCCAGCAAATATCTTTTTGATTTTATGACTGTTTATATGAAATTCAGAATTGCATTCTGCTAGGGTTCACTGATATGTGGATTGACCTAGTCCTTGATTTCTGAGAGACTTTTGGAAAATACATAGGAATTATTAGGAGGTTGAAATGAAGAAACAAAGAGGAAATTCCCCAATTTCTTATTCTTAAATTCCGCACTCTGACTCTGCCTACCTGCTATAAAAACTTTTAAACGCTTACTCCCCATTTCTATATCATTGCCAACAAGTGAACATTCACTGCCCTACAACAAACCAGAGAACTCACATTGAACAATGTTTCCCCATTAGAGACCAAGAAACAATACTTATTAAAAAAAATACCCTAGCTATGAATTAGTAGTTAAAGCTTTATTTGGGTGCTAAATGTGCTCTAATTATGTGTTTGTGTGTTTGTTGATGTGTGTGTGTGTGTGTGTGTGTGGGTGTGTGTGCTTGCGTGTCAAACATGCACTGAGGTGTAAAATAAATGCAGGATTGCAACGGCCTTCTTAAAAATAAGAAGCAGCTTTATCACATTTGTAGCCCAGGGAAGAATCTGCCTGATACTTGACCTACAAATAATTGAAATGTGAAAAATTCAGGCCTAGAAAAACAAAGCCAACATACATAATAAATCTAATCAGTCTGTCTCACCTGTTTTCAAATCAGTTCTTTAAATAAACCTAAATTGCCAGCATAAAACATCAGTTGCTCTAAACGAGTGGATGGATGTCCCCTGCCATGGGCTGTGTAAAATACATGGAGGATCCCGCACTGATTGTTATCTAGAATGACTTCTGCCTGAACTACTATTAGTGAATAGTTGCTGTTATAGTGCGGTTCTGATACCAGTAAACTTTAATGAAGGTAATTTCAGGATGCAAAGAAATAAATTGATTTTACTAACTGGTTTTTGGAAAACACTGCCATAAAAAAATTATCAATATGTTCATAAAGGCATCTACATGTCTCTCCACAGGGGTTTTACTTAATGGGGGAGGGGGTGAGGTCTGGATATAACTTAACTGTCCATTAGTAGGTAGAACAATGTAATGGGAATCACAGTGCACATACTGGTTTGAACTCAATCTAGGTAACATGGATTCATCTCTGTGTAAGAGGCCTGCTTCTGAAAAACACAATGTAGAGCTCCAAAAGCAGAACGATACTTTCAGAATACCATGTTATGTTTGTAAATAGACAGACAGATAGATATACAGAAATCAAAAATCTGAAAACGGTCTAGAAGTGTACATTTCAATAACTTACAATGTCAGTAGTGGGAGATTAATAGCAGATCAAGAAGACTGTATCTGCATGCGAGATGGTTCAATTTTTAAAGAGTTTTTTAAATGACAATGGACAGAAAATTCAAAGGGTTACAGTAAGTGTTGAGAAGTGACTTGGTAAAAGGAGCACAGAGGTGAGAAAGAATTAAGAAGAGTTCAATAGAACCAGGTATAATATCTGTACACATGACTCCATGAACAGGAGCAAAGGGGACACTTAAAGAAATCATAAGGACTAAGGAGAGATCAGGATGAGGGGGGCTTGTAGGAAGAGCTGAAAAAAAACAAAAGCATGCAATGGGCAGAAAATGTGGAAGAAAAGGCCTCACAGGTGGTAAACTGATCCATCTCTCCCTGGTAGTTCAACTGTATGAATAACAGAGAGGCCGGCTAAGTGGGAAAGTACTTGGAAACTCTGTTCATGCAGACAACAGAAAGTGCCACCAGAGTGAAAAAAGTAAACCTAGTAAGACAGCTTAGCCCCTTCCCCTTGGAGTTTTATGCAGGCTCTCTTTCTTACTGTGCCTCTGTTCATCTACACTGATACGTGTTAGGTCCAAAGGCAGTGACAAACATTGTTACATGTATTGATGAATCCTGCCAATTCCACAAAGCACAGCCATTTTACTTAGTGTTCTCAATACCTTCTTTTTGACTCTCATCTCGTTTGAAGAAACACTTTCAGAGGAAAGAAGTTCTCCCTAAGCCACATGTGTCCTTAAGTAAACTATGAATTGAGTGCTATTTCAAGGTGTTTGGGCTGATTCCTCCACATGGCCGGTAAAACCTAGAAAAGTGTCATGCACCAACAGGCAGTACATCTTCACTGAGTCCTGTTCTTTGCACTCCAGGGTCATATTATTGTCCATTTAATGGTCAGAGAAACAGTGTTACAGTGAGTATCCTTCTTAGTAGTAGGACTAAAGTGTTTTGGACTCGCATGTTCAGTTACTGAAAAGGCTCAGGGAAGTGCACTTGAGAGCTGGTCATTTGATACAGGTACTGCAGAGGAAAACAAGCTACTCTCATTTGGCAACTTTTAGACAGTGATACAGCTCTGGCCATGTAAGTGTAAGTAACAACAGTTCTAATCATGCATGGTGGCCTATGGGCTTGGAACTTGCATGCTTACAAAACCAGTGATTACTTGTGCATCTTCTTTTTCGAACCTCATATGTGAATCATCAACTAGTCAAGTGTTAACTTGGGAGGAAAACAATATGTTGGGATGTCCTTTTGTACATCAAGCCATGAACTCTTTGTCTTAACATCAACAATATAATTAATGTTCAGGAGTTACATCCATTTCAGAGAGTCATATCCATCCTTCTCTTGGCTATATATTTTTAAGGACCAGCCAGCTTCCTTAGATGTTTTCAAGCCCATGAAAAGGCCAAAAAAAAAAAAAAAAATCTGAAAGAAGAGTTTGACGAATTTTCAACAAATACTAATCTAGAAATGCTGACATGAAAACCAACTAAAGTTTTCAACTCCTTCTTTTTTGGAACATTAGCTATGCCGGGCTTTTCAAAAATGACTTCTCAGAACTGACTTGTGCCCATGTTAGCAACTCTTCTGAAATTACTTTGAAAGTAGACTAATGTGAGAGTTTCTCTTTAGAGATAATTCAGATTACTTGCATAGGAAGTGGCAGCAGGTCTGGGGATGTCGTAGCTCAGTGTCAGTGACCTTGCCTAGCTTGGGGCTGGCCTGCCATGGACTTTCACCCAAAACACTTGCAAGAAAAGAAAATGGAGGGAAGGGAGAGGGAAAGTTGGAAGGGAGGGAGGCAAAGTTGGAGGGATGGAGGGAGGTAGAAAAGAAGGAAGAAGAAAAGGAGAAAAACCAGGAAGGGAGGAAGGAAGCAAGGAAGGGAAGGAAATAGGGAGAGCACAAGGGCAGGGAAAGGACTGAGTCACTAAAACAAAAGGCAAAGGACATAGAGACCAATATAGGCCATAAAAGCTGTTGGAACAGTTTAGACAGCTTTAGAATTTGAGTGACATCAAACTGAATGTTATTATGACTGGATGGAATCTTCCTACTTAGCCCCGCCTTGGCCTGGCCTAAACCAAATCAAGGGGTGGGTGGCATGGAGAGGAATTCTCTCTGGCTGGAGTGGGAGGGACCTAAACCTGTGGAACTTGAGGATGCACTGGGTAGGGAAGGGGACAAGACTCCCCTGATGGGCAGTTGAGCACAACAAGGCTCCTGGGAGCCCTTGATCATGGCTCCTACCGCCCTATGCCCACCACCCGCCATACGCTCAGCCCCTGAGGGGATCACAGTGGTCTGCTCCGTTGCCTGGTGCAGGTTGGAGTTCCTGACCAAACACCTGAGTGTCCACAGCCTGTGTTGGCCTGCCTGGGCAGGCTGTGGTTGTGGTGGCAAGAGCCAAAGCCGTCTTGGCGTGATGGAGGAGCCAAGGGCTGCCTCTCAGCCATACTAGTGTGTGGTTCTGGAAGAAGCACCCAGGGTTGTGGCAGCATTGTCTGAAGACATGAAGCCAGGCCATCTTTCTTATGGCTTTCCTTGGGAGTTGGTGATGTGTACAGCTCTTGGATTTTTTGCTGTTCTCTCACTTTTCTGGAGAAGTTTTCAGTCGGTCAGTAGCAGGCTTTACGTGGGAGGAGAAAAAAAGCTGGCTCTAAATCTTTCTGGAGTTATTGAAAAAAAAATGTGGACTTCTTGAGAAAGTTAGCCTTGTTGAAAAAGAACATGAAGGCTTAGATTCATCTTTAAAGGATAGCAGATTTGAGAAGGGTTCAAGGGAAGCACAACATCTGCAGGAAACCTACGAAAAGCTGCATAGGTCCGAATCCAGCCATGGCGTTGAAATGCTCTTTTGGAAGAAGAGCTCAAATCACAGAAGGCTAAACATGGTCAACAGGATGAAACGATGGCACATCTATCAAGAAGGATACAGGCCCTCCAAGGTGAAGCTGAATCCCTCAGATCACAAATAGCTGAAGCTAAAACAAACTGGAGACTCTTTCAAGTCAATGAGGAAGAACTGAAGCTGGCTATGAAAGAGGTTTTGAATGAAGGATCCCAACTTTCGCAAACGCAGAGACCAACAATACAAGGAGAAGTGAAGCACAGAGGGAACAAGGAGGTGTCCAATATAAAGCAAAAATCACATTAGAGGACTCTAAAGTCGCTGGAGAACAAGTTCTAAGAGACACAGAAAATCACATGGAGTCTCTGAGTGTATGCTTGCTGAAGATGAAGGATAGGTCTTCTCCAAGCCTGGGAGCCCAAAGTGATGGTGGTCACCTGGAATTGGGAAGGATGAGTGAACCAGAAATTGGTGCTCACTTGGAGGATGAGTCCAAAGGAGCTTTGAGGAACCTGGTTGATGGTGCTAAGCTAAAGGCCTCCTTAGAAATCTTGGCAGGAGGAAGAAATCAAAAATGTACTTTCTCATCTGAAGTGGCGAAAACCACGGAAGACCTTACGGAACACCTTAGAAGTCTGCAGACTGAACAGGCATCCTTGCAGTCAGAAAATGCACAGCTGCAAAGTGAGAATGAGACCCTACAGAAGAACTTTAAAGTCATGGTGGAACGCTATCAAGAAAATATGATGAAACTGCACAGGAAATTAAGAGTGGAGAAAAACTCCCTGGTGGAGCAAGAGGAGAAACTTTCCAAAGTCGAAGAAAAGTTGAGCCATACAATGGAAGAGCAGGAGACCTACAGAAAGAGAGCCCAATATCTTGAAGAAGAATTGCAGAGAACCATTCATTCCTGTCTGGGGAAGATTATTTCCTCTGAGAAAGAAGCACATGCTAGTGAGTTGGCAGCTCGGATTGCTGAAAGAAACCTCAGTTATTTCAGGAAACAAAATGCGCGCAACAGTCAAAAATTAACTGAGAAGGAGCTTAGATTTGAATTTGTACAAAAAGATCCCTATGATGCACTGGATGTTTCCAACTCAGCAATGGGCAGACAGCCTTCTCCAAATGGGCCCTCACCAATAGGTCAGCCTTCATCTGAAAGGAGACCTCCTCATTTTGAAAAGAGTGGTCCACTCACACTCTCAGCTTTCACTCCAGTGGGAGGAGGAAGAGGGTCAAGGGGCCCTGGAGAATCCTCTGGACCATGCGACTAGCAGTAAAGGAAGAGAATCCAGCTGTCATAAGTTCACTGATTTTCAGAGAGTACCTTCTCAGACTGGGCCCCTCTCTCCTCCAGGGGAACAGGCCAGCAGGCTGATGATCCCTCCACCAGGCCAACCATATTCTTCTGATCCACGTCTTCCTCTACAAAGGCAAGATAGGTTTTACTCAAATTGTGGTAGACCATCGGGACCAGCAGAACACAGAACTCCTAATATGCCTCCTTTGGATAAATGGGATGGGCCTATGTCTTTACCAAGGCAATCCAGTAGAAAGGAGACCATAGTCGATCTCAGGGACTCTGACGTGCCTGATTCACCACTCCATGCTGAAAACCAAGCAACTGGCTCTGGCTCTGTGTTGGCACCTTTCCCTCCAGTAAGAGGTGCCTTGTTTCCAGTTGACCCAAGGGGTCAGTTCATGAGAAGAGGACCTTTTTTTTCCTCCACCTCGCCCAGGAATCGTGTATGGGAACCTGGAGATCATTTTCCACCAGGCCTGCCACCCACTCCATTTCCAAAGGGAAATGTCTACGCAGGGAGGGGGTTTTCGTCACAATCTTCCCCCAAGAGCTGGAATTCAGCCCTCTACACCCGCATTCTGAAAGTACAAGTGAGTTCCCTGAAGGGTTCCTTCCACCTGCAAATAAGCCTGTTACTCAACATCCAGAACCAAACAAGAAACCTCATGCTGTTGCTCTCTCTTCAAATGTAATTGGACTTATCTCTCATTTTTAGTTTATAAGTAACTGCTTTTACTTCAGTAATTGACTATACTTTGGCTCCAATTGAAGCTCAATGAAACTATTATTCTTAAGATAGTATTTTGTAAATAAATTGGTTTACGTAGGAATCTTATGAGTAAATTATTCCTATTTTATTTTATTCCAGAGTACAGCATTTAATCTGATGAAGCCACTATTATATAAACAAGAATGGGAGTTCTAGGTACTTGTAATCTAGCTGCTGGAAATATGTTTTAAACTCCCAACAAAGAAGTGTATTTAGTATGACTCTAGCAAATGTCAAGTGACTTTAGGCTTAATGAAATTGTCACTGATTTACAGACTGGTTGGGCATATCAGCAAGTTTTTCCATATCAGAATAACTAGAGCATGGGAGGACCAAAGGAGAGAACACAACGAAACATGTCACGGAAACAGGAGATCTCAACTACAAAGAAAAATGAAGACCTCTTTTTTATATTGGTTGCTTAAAACATTACATAGCTCTTGAGATATCATATTTCCTACATTAGATTCAAGTGAGTTATGAACTCCCATTTTTACCCCATATACACATTGCACAATAACACTGTTTACACATCCACATTTTTACAACATGCCATATTAGTAACTGTTGTATTCTGCTACCTTTTCTATCCTCTACTATCCCCCCTCTTCTGCCCTCCCATCTTCTCTGTCTATCCCATCTGCTGTAATTTAAAGTTTGGGAATTGGAAACCACACTTTAAACTCACTCTGCTCCCCTTTTTCCCTTCTGTCAAATTACTCATCATCTTCTTCTATTTCTCTTCCTCCTCCTCCTCTTCCTCCTCCTCCTTATACCTTTCATTCATTCATCATACACTCATGCATTGGTTCATTCATTCCTTTCACATATGGTGTTGGGGATCCAACTCAGGACCTTTGAAAGTGCGAAGCCAGCACTCTAGTGCTGAGTCACAACCCCAGCAAATATCTTTTTGATTTTATGACTGTTTATATGAAATTCAGAATTGCATTCTGCTAGGGTTCACTGATATGTGGATTGACCTAGTCCTTGATTTCTGAGAGACTTTTGGAAAATACATAGGAATTATTAGGAGGTTGAAATGAAGAAACAAAAAGGAAATTCCCCAATTTCTTATTCTTAAATTCCGCACTCTGACTCTGCCTACCTGCTATAAAAACTTTTAAACGCTTACTCCCCATTTCTATATCATTGCCAACAAGTGAACATTCACTGCCCTACAACAAACCAGAGAACTCACATTGAACAATGTTTCCCCATTATAGACCAAGAAACAATACTTATTAAAAAAAATACCCTAGCTATGAATCAGTAGTTAAAGCTTTATTTGGGTGCTAATTGTGCTCTAATTATGTGTTTGTGTGTTTGTTGATGTGTGTGTGTGTGTGTGTGTGTGTGGGTGTGTGTGCTTGCGTGTCAAACATGCACTGAGGTGTAAAATAAATGCAGGATTGCAACGGCCTTCTTAAAAATAAGAAGCAGCTTTATCACATTTGTAGCCCAGGGAAGAATCTGCCTGATACTTGACCTACAAATAATTGAAATGTGAAAAATTCAGGCCTAGAAAAACAAAGCCAACATACATAATAAATCTAATCAGTCTGTCTCACCTGTTTTCAAATCAGTTCTTTAAATAAACCTAAATTGCCAGCATAAAACATCAGTTGCTCTAAACGAGTGGATGGATGTCCCCTGCCATGGGCTGTGTAAAATACATGGAGGATCCCGCACTGATTGTTATCTAGAATGACTTCTGCCTGAACTACTATTAGTGAATAGTTGCTGTTATAGTGCGGTTCTGATACCAGTAAACTTTAATGAAGGTAATTTCAGGATGCAAAGAAATAAATTGATTTTACTAACTGGTTTTTGGAAAACACTGCCATAAAAAAATTATCAATATGTTCATAAAGGCATCTACATGTCTCTCCACAGGGGTTTTACTTAATGGGGGAGGGGGTGAGGTCTGGATATAACTTAACTGTCCATTAGTAGTTAGAACAATGTAATGGGAATCACAGTGCACATACTGGTTTGAACTCAATCTAGGTAACATGGATTCATCTCTGTGTAAGAGGCCTGCTTCTGAAAAACACAATGTAGAGCTCCAAAAGCAGAACGATACTTTCAGAATACCATGTTATGTTTGTAAATAGACAGACAGATAGATATACAGAAATCAAAAATCTGAAAACGGTCTAGAAGTGTACATTTTAATAACTTACAATGTCAGTAGTGGGAGATTAATAGCAGATCAAGAAGACTGTATCTGCATGCGAGATGGTTCAATTTTTAAAGAGTTTTTTAAATGACAATGGACAGAAAATTCAAAGGGTTACAGTAAGTGTTGAGAAGTGACTTGGTAAAAGGAGCACAGAGGTGAGAAAGAATTAAGAAGAGTTCAATAGAACCAGGTATAATATCTGTACACATGACTCCATGAACAGGAGCAAAGGGGACACTTAAAGAAATCATAAGGACTAAGGAGAGATCAGGATGAGGGGGGCTTGTAGGAAGAGCTGAAAAAAAACAAAAGCATGCAATGGGCAGAAAATGTGGAAGAAAAGGCCTCACAGGTGGTAAACTGATCCATCTCTCCCTGGTAGTTCAACTGTATGAATAACAGAGAGGCCGGCTAAGTGGGAAAGTACTTGGAAACTCTGTTCATGCAGACAACAGAAAGTGCCACCAGAGTGAAAAAAGAAAACCTAGTAAGACAGCTTAGCCCCTTCCCCTTGGAGTTTTATGCAGGCTCTCTTTCTTACTGTGCCTCTGTTCATCTACACTGATACGTGTTAGGTCCAAAGGCAGTGACAAACATTGTTACATGTATTGATGAATCCTGCCAATTCCACAAAGCACAGCCATTTTACTTAGTGTTCTCAATACCTTCTTTTTGACTCTCATCTCGTTTGAAGAAACACTTTCAGAGGAAAGAAGTTCTCCCTAAGCCACACGTGTCCTTAAGTAAACTATGAATTGAGTGCTATTTCATGGTGTTTGGGCTGATTCCTCCACATGGCCCGTAAAACCTAGAAAAGTGTCATGCACCAACAGGCAGTACATCTTCACTGAGTCCTGTTCTTTGCACTCCAGGGTCATATTATTGTCCATTTAATGGTCAGAAAAACAGTGTTACAGTGAGTATCCTTCTTAGTAGTAGGACTAAAGTGTTTTGGACTCGCATGTTCAGTTACTGAAAAGGCTCAGGGAAGTGCACTTGAGAGCTGGTCATTTGATACAGGTACTGCAGAGGAAAACAAGCTACTCTCATTTGGCAACTTTTAGACAGTGATACAGCTCTGGCCATGTAAGTGTAAATAACAACAGCTCTAATCATGCATGGTGGCCTATGGGCTTGGAACTTGCATGCTTACAGAACCAGTGATTACTTGTGCATCTTCTCCTTCGAATCTCATATGTGAATCATCAACTAGTCAAGTGTTAACTTGGGAGGAAAACAATATGTTGGGATGTCCTTTTTGTACATCAAGCCATGAACTCTTTGTCTTAACATCAACAATATAATTAATGTTCAGGAGTTACATCCATTTCAGAGAGTCATATCCATCCTTCTCTTGGCTATATATTTTTAAGGACCAGCCAGCTTCCTTAGATGTTTTCAAGCCCATGAAAAGGCCAAAAAAAAAAAAAATCTGAAAGAAGAGTTTGACGAATTTTCAACAAATACTAATCTAGAAATGCTGACATGAAAACCAACTAAAGTTTTCAACTCCTTCTTTTTTGGAACATTAGCTATGCCGGGCTTTTCAAAAATGACTTCTCAGAACTGACTTGTGCCCATGTTAGCAACTCTTCTGAAATTACTTTGAAAGTAGACTAATGTGAGAGTTTCTCTTTAGAGATAATTCAGATTACTTGCAAAGGAAGTGGCAGCAGGTCTGGGGATGTCGTAGCTCAGTGGCAGTGACCTTGCCTAGCTTGGGGCTGGCCTGCCATGGACTTTCACCCCAAACACTTGCAAGAAAAGAAAATGGAGGGATGGGAGAGGGAAAGTTGGAAGGGAGGGAGGCAAAGTTGGAGGGATGGAGGGAGGTAGAAAAGAAGGAAGAAGAAAAGGAGAAAAACCAGGAAGGGAGGAAGGAAGCAAGGAAGGAAGGAAATAGGGAGAGCACAAGGGCAGGGAAAGGACTGAGTCACTAAAACAAAAGGCAAAGGACACAGAGACCAATATAGGCCATAAAAGCTGTTGGAACAGTTTAGACAGCTTTAGAATTTGAGTGACATCAAACTGAATGTTATTATGACTGGATGGAATCTTCCTACTTAGCCCCGCCTTGGCCTGGCCTAAACCAAATCAAGGGGTGGGTGGCATGGAGAGGAATTCTCTCTGGCTGGAGTGGGAGGGACCTAAACCTGTGGAACTTGAGGATGCACTGGGTAGGGAAGGGGACAAGACTCCCCTGATGGGCATTTGAGCACAACAAGGCTCCTGGGAGCCCTTGATCATGGCTCCTACCGCCATATGCCCACCACCCGCCATACGCTCAGCCCCTGAAGGGGATCACAGTGGTCTGCTCCGTTGCCTGGTGCAGGTTGGAGTTCCTGACCAAACACCTGAGTGTCCAGAGCCTGCGTTGGCCTGCCTGGGCAGGCTGTGGTTGTGGTGGCAAGAGCCAAAGCCGTCTTGGCGTGATGGAGGAGCCAAGGGCTGCCTCTCAGCCATACTAGTGGGTGGTTCTGGAAGAAGCACCCAGGGTTGTGGCAGCATTGTCTGAAGACATGAAGCCAGGCCATCTTCCTTATGGCTTTCCTTGGGAGTTGGTGATGTGTACAGCTCTTGGATTTTTTACTGTTCTCTCACTTTTCTGGAGAAGTTTTCAGTCGGTCAGTAGCAGGCTTTACGTGGGAAGAGAAAAAAAGCTGGCTCTAAATCTTGCTGGACTTATTGAAAAAAAATGTGGACTTCTTGAGAAAGTTAGCCTTGTTGAAAAAGAACATGAAGGCTTAGATTCATCTTTAAAGGATAGCAGATTTGAGAAGGGTTCAAGGGAAGCACAACATCTGGAGGAAACCTACGAAAAGCTGCATAGGTCCGAATCCAGCCATGGCGTTGAAATGCTCTTTCTGGAAGAAGAGCTCAAATCACAGAAGGCTAAACATGGTCAACAGGATGAAACGATGGCGCATCTATCAAGAAGGATACAGGCCCTCCAAGGTGAAGCTGAATCCCTCAGATCACAAATAGCTGAAGCTAAAACAAACTGGAGACTCTTTCAAGTCAATGAGGAAGAACTGAAGCTGGCAATGAAAGAGGTTTTGAATGAAGGATCCCAACTTCCGCAAACGCAGAGATCAACAATACAAGGAGAAGTGAAGCACAGAGGGAACAAGGAGGTGTCCAATATAAAGCAAAAATCACATTAGAGGACTCTAAAGTCGCTGGAGAACAAGTTCTAAGAGACACAGAAAATCACATGGAGTCTCTGAGTGTATGCTTGCTGAAGATGAAGGATAGGTCTTCTCCAAGCCTGGGAGCCCAAAGGGATGGTGGTCACCTGGAATTGGGAAGGACGAGTGAACCAGAAATTGGTGCTCACTTGGAGGATGAGTCCAAAGGAGCTTTGAGGAACCTGGTTGATGGTGCTAAGCTAAAGGCCTCCTTAGAAATCTTGGCAGGAGGAAGAAATCAAAAATGTACTTTCTCATCTGAAGTGGCGAAAACCACGGAAGACCTTACGGAACACCTTAGAAGTCTGCAGACTGAACAGGCATCCTTGCAGTCAGAAAATGCACAGCTGCAAAGTGAGAATGAGACCCTACAGAAGAACTTTAAAGTCATGGTGGAACGCTATCAAGAAAATATGATGAAACTGCACAGGAAATTAAGAGTGGAGAAAAACTCCCTGGTGGAGCAAGAGGAGAAACTTTCCAAAGTCGAAGAAAAGTTGAGCCATACAATGGAAGAGCTGGAGACCTACAGAAAGAGAGCCCAATATCTTGAAGAAGAATTGCAGAGAACCATTCATTCCTGTCTGGGGAAGATTATTTCCTCTGAGAAAGAAGCACATGCTAGTGAGTTGGCAGCTCGGATTGCTGAAAGAAACCTCAGTTATTTCAGGAAACAAAATGTGCACAACAGTCAAAAATTAACTGAGAAGGAGCTTAGATTTGAACTTGTACAAAAAGATCCCTATGATGCACCCGATGTTTCCAACTCAGCAATGGGCAGAAAGCCTTCTCCAAATGGGCCCTCACCAATAGGTCAGCCTTCATCTGAAAGGAGACCTCCTCATTTTGAAAAGAGTGGTCCACTCACACTCTCAGCTTTCACTCCAGTGGGAGGAGGAAGAGGGTCAAGGGGCCCTGGAGAATCCTCTGGACCATGCGACTAGCAGTAAAGGAAGAGAATCCAGCTGTCATAAGTTCACTGATTTTCAGAGAGTACCTTCTCAGACTGGGCCCCTCTCTCCTCCAGGGGAACAGGCCAGCAGGCTGATGATCCCTCCACCAGGCCAACCATATTCTTCTGATCCACGTCTTCCTCTACAAAGGCAAGATAGGTTTTACTCAAATTGTGGTAGACCATCGGGACCAGCAGAACACAGAACTCCTAATATGCCTCCTTTGGATAAATGGGATGGGCCTATGTCTTTACCAAGGCAATCCAGTAGAAAGGAGACCATAGTCGATCTCAGGGACTCTGACGTGCCTGATTCACCACTCCATGCTGAAAACCAAGCAACTGGCTCTGGCTCTGTGTTGGCACCTTTCCCTCCAGTAAGAGGTGCCTTGTTTCCAGTTGACCCAAGGGGTCAGTTCATGAGAAGAGGACCTTTTTTTTCCTCCACCTCGCCCAGGAATCGTGTATGGGAACCTGGAGATCATTTTCCACCAGGCCTGCCACCCACTCCATTTCCAATGGGAAATGTCTACGCAGGGAGGGGGTTTTCGTCACAATCTTCCCCCAAGAGCTAGAATTCAGCCCTCTACACCCGCATTCTGAAAGTACAAGTGAGTTCCCTGAAGGGTTCCTTCCACCTGCAAATAAGCCTGTTACTCAACATCCAGAACCAAACAAGAAACCTCATGCTGTTGCTCTCTCTTCAAATGTAATTGGACTTATCTCTCATTTTTAGTTTATAAGTAACTGCTTTTACTTCAGTAATTGACTATACTTTGGCTCCAATTGAAGCTCAATGAAACTATTATTCTTAAGATAGTATTTTGTAAATAAATTGGTTTACGTAGGAATCTTATGAGTAAATTATTCCTATTTTATTTTATTCCAGAGTACAGCATTTAATCTGATGAAGCCACTATTATATAAACAAGAATGGGAGTTCTAGGTACTTGTAATCTAGCTGCTGGAAATATGTTTTAAACTCCCAACAAAGAAGTGTATTTAGTATGACTCTAGCAAATGTCAAGTGACTTTAGGCTTAATGAAATTGTCACTGATTTACAGACTGGTTGGGCATATCAGCAAGTTTTTCCATATCAGAATAACTAGAGCATGGGAGGACCAAAGGAGAGAACACAACGAAACATGTCACGGAAACAGGAGATCTCAACTACAAAGAAAAATGAAGACCTCTTTTTTATATTGGTTGCTTAAAACATTACATAGCTCTTGAGATATCATATTTCCTACATTAGATTCAAGTGAGTTATGAACTCCCATTTTTACCCCATATACACATTGCACAATAACACTGTTTACACATCCACATTTTTACAACATGCCATATTAGTAACTGTTGTATTCTGCTACCTTTTCTATCCTCTACTATCCCCCCTCTTCTGCCCTCCCATCTTCTCTCTCTATCCCATCTGCTGTAATTTAAAGTTTGGGAATTGGAAACCACACTTTAAACTCACTCTGCTCCCCTTTTTCCCTTCTGTCAAATTACTCATCATCTTCTTCTATTTCTCTTCCTCCTCCTCCTCTTCCTCCTCCTCCTTATACCTTTCATTCATTCATCATACACTCATGCATTGGTTCATTCATTCCTTTCACATATGGTGTTGGGGATCCAACTCAGGACCTTTGAAAGTGCGAAGCCAGCACTCTAGTGCTGAGTCACAACCCCAGCAAATATCTTTTTGATTTTATGACTGTTTATATGAAATTCAGAATTGCATTCTGCTAGGGTTCACTGATATGTGGATTGACCTAGTCCTTGATTTCTGAGAGACTTTTGGAAAATACATAGGAATTATTAGGAGGTTGAAATGAAGAAACAAAGAGGAAATTCCCCAATTTCTTATTCTTAAATTCCGCACTCTGACTCTGCCTACCTGCTATAAAAACTTTTAAACGCTTACTCCCCATTTCTATATCATTGCCAACAAGTGAACATTCACTGCCCTACAACAAACCAGAGAACTCACATTGAACAATGTTTCCCCATTTGAGACCAAGAAACAATACTGATTAAAAAAAATACCCTAGCTATGAATCAGTAGTTAAAGCTTTATTTGGGTGCTAAATGTGCTCTAATTATGTGTTTGTGTGTTTGTTGATGTGTGTGTGTGTGTGTGTGTGTGTGTGGGTGTGTGTGCTTGCGTGTCAAACATGCACTGAGGTGTAAAATAAATGCAGGATTGCAACGGCCTTCTTAAAAATAAGAAGCAGCTTTATCACATTTGTAGCCCAGGGAAGAATCTGCCTGATACTTGACCTACAATTAATTGAAATGTGAAAAATTCAGGCCTAGAAAAACAAAGCCAACATACATAATAAATCTAATCAGTCTGTCTCACCTGTTTTCAAATCAGTTCTTTAAATAAACCTAAATTGCCAGTATAAAACATCAGTTGCTCTAAACGAGTGGATGGATGTCCCCTGCCATGGGCTGTGTAAAATACATGGAGGATCCCGCACTGATTGTTATCTAGAATGACTTCTGCCTGAACTACTATTAGTGAATAGTTGCTGTTATAGTGCGGTTCTGATACCAGTAAACTTTAATGAAGGTAATTTCAGGATGCAAAGAAATAAATTGATTTTACTAACTGGTTTTTGGAAAACACTGCCATAAAAAAATTATCAATATGTTCATAAAGGCATCTACATGTCTCTCCACAGGGGTTTTACTTAATGGGGGAGGGGGTGAGGTCTGGATATAACTTCACTGTCCATTAGTAGGTAGAACAATGTAATGGGAATCACAGTGCACATACTGGTTTGAACTCAATCTAGGTAACATGGATTCATCTCTGTGTAAGAGGCCTGCTTCTGAAAAACACAATGTAGAGCTCCAAAAGCAGAACGATACTTTCAGAATACCATGTTATGTTTGTAAATAGACAGACAGATAGATATACAGAAATCAAAAATCTGAAAAGGGTCTAGAAGTGTACATTTCAATAACTTACAATGTCAGTAGTGGGAGATTAATAGCAGATCAAGAAGACTGTATCTGCATGCGAGATGGTTCAATTTTTAAACAGTTTTTTAAATGACAATGGACAGAAAATTCAAAGGGTTACAGTAAGTGTTGAGAAGTGACTTGGTAAAAGGAGCACAGAGGTGAGAAAGAATTAAGAAGAGTTCAATAGAACCAGGTATAATATCTGTACACATGACTCCATGAACAGGAGCAAAGGGGACACTTAAAGAAATCATAAGGACTAAGGAGAGATCAGGATGAGGGGGGCTTGTAGGAAGAGCTGAAAAAAAACAAAAGCATGCAATGGGCAGAAAATGTGGAAGAAAAGGCCTCACAGGTGGTAAACTGATCCATCTGTCCCTGGTAGTTCAACTGTATGAATAACAGAGAGGCCGGCTAAGTGGGAAAGTACTTGGAAACTCTGTTCATGCAGACAAGAGAAAGTGCCACCAGAGTGAAAAAAGTAAACCTAGTAAGACAGCTTAGCCCCTTCCCCTTGGAGTTTTATGCAGGCTCTCTTTCTTACTGTGCCTCTGTTCATCTACACTGATACGTGTTAGGTCCAAAGGCAGTGACAAACATTGTTACATGTATTGATGAATCCTGCCAATTCCACAAAGCACAGCCATTTTACTTAGTGTTCTCAATACCTTCTTTTTGACTCTCATCTCGTTTGAAGAAACACTTTCAGAGGAAAGAAGTTCTCCCTAAGCCACATGTGTCCTTAAGTAAACTATGAATTGAGTGCTATTTCAAGGTGTTTGGGCTGATTCCTCCACATGGCCCGTAAAACCTAGAAAAGTGTCATGCACCAACAGGCAGTACATCTTCACTGAGTCCTGTTCATTGCACTCCAGGGTCATATTATTGTCCATTTAATGGT
This sequence comes from Callospermophilus lateralis, assembly GCF_048772815.1. NCBI lineage: Eukaryota > Metazoa > Chordata > Mammalia > Rodentia > Sciuridae > Callospermophilus > Callospermophilus lateralis. The sequence goes on along the minus strand of NW_027512623.1, from coordinate 318,610 downwards.
CAGAAAAACAGTGTTACAGTGAGTATCCTTCTTAGTAGTAGGACTAAAGTGTTTTGGACTCGCATGTTCAGTTACTGAAAAGGCTCAGGGAAGTGCACTTGAGAGCTGGTCATTTGATACAGGTACTGCAGAGGAAAACAAGCTACTCTCATTTGGCAACTTTTAGACAGTGATACAGCTCTGGCCATGTAAGTGTAAATAACAACAGCTCTAATCATGCATGGTGGCCTATGGGCTTGGAACTTGCATGCTTACAAAACCAGTGATTACTTGTGCATCTTCTCCTTCGAACCTCATATGTGAATCATCAACTAGTCAAGTGTTAACTTGGGAGGAAAACAATATGTTGGGATGTCCTTTTTGTACATCAAGCCATGAACTCTTTGTCTTAACATCAACAATATAATTAATGTTCAGGAGTTACATCCATTTCAGAGAGTCATATCCATCCTTCTCTTGGCTATATATTTTTAAGGACCAGCCAGCTTCCTTAGATGTTTTCAAGCCCATGAAAAGGCCAAAAAAAAAAAAATCTGAAAGAAGAGTTTGACGAATTTTCAACAAATACTAATCTAGAAATGCTGACATGAAAACCAACTAAAGTTTTCAACTCCTTCATTTTGGAACATTAGCTATGCCGGGCTTTTCAAAAATGACTTCTCAGAACTGACTTGTGCCCATGTTAGCAACTCTTCTGAAATTACTTTGAAAGTAGACTAATGTGAGAGTTTCTCTTTAGAGATAATTCAGATTACTTGCATAGGAAGTGGCAGCAGGTCTGGGGATGTCGTAGCTCAGTGGCAGTGACCTTGCCTAGCTTGGGGCTGGCCTGCCATGGACTTTCACCCCAAACACTTGCAAGAAAAGAAAATGGAGGGAAGGGAGAGGGAAAGTTGGAAGGGAGGGAGGCAAAGTTGGAGGGATGGAGGGAGGTAGAAAAGAAGGAAGAAGAAAAGGAGAAAAACCAGGAAGGGAGGAAGGAAGCAAGGAAGGAAGGAAATAGGGAGAGCACAAGGGCAGGGAAAGGACTGAGTCACTAAAACAAAAGGCAAAGGACACAGAGACCAATATAGGCCATAAAAGCTGTTGGAACAGTTTAGACAGCTTTAGAATTTGAGTGACATCAAACTGAATGTTATTATGACTGGATGGAATCTTCCTACTTAGCCCTGCCTTGGCCTGGCCTAAATCAAATCAAGGGGTGGGTGGCATGGAGAGGAATTCTCTCTGGCTGGAGTGGGAGGGACCTAAACCTGTGGAACTTGAGGATGCACTGGGTAGGGAAGGGGACAAGACTCCCCTGATGGGCATTTGAGCACAACAAGGCTCCTGGGAGCCCTTGATCATGGCTCCTACCGCCATATGCCCACCACCCGCCATACGCTCAGCCCCTGAAGGGGATCACAGTGGTCTGCTCCGTTGCCTGGTGCAGGTTGGAGTTCCTGACCAAACACCTGAGTGTCCACAGCCTGTGTTGGCCTGCCTGGGCAGGCTGTGGTTGTGGTGGCAAGAGCCAAAGCCGTCTTGGCGTGATGGAGGACCCAAGGGCTGCCTTTCAGCCATACTAGTGGGTGGTTCTGGAAGAAGCACCCAGGGTTGTGGCAGCATTGTCCGAAGACATGAAGCCAGGCCATCTTTCTTATGGCTTTCCTTGGGAGTTGGTGATGTGTACAGCTCTTGGATTTTTTGCTGTTCTCTCACTTTTCTGGAGAAGTTTTCAGTCGGTCAGTAGCAGGCTTTACGTGGGAAGAGAAAAAAAGCTGGCTCTAAATCTTGCTGGACTTATTGAATAAAAATGTGGATTTCTTGAGAATGTTAGGCTTGTTGAAAAAGAACATGAAGGCTTAGATTCATCTTTAAAGGATAGCAGATTTGAGAAGGGTTCAAGGGAAGCACAACATCTGGAGGAAACCTACGAAAAGCTGCATAGGTCTGAATCAGGCCATGGCGTTTAAATGCTCTTTCTGGAAGAAGAGCTCAAATCACAGAAGGCTAAACATGGTCAACAGGATGAAATGATGGCGCATCTATCAAGAAGGATACAGTCCCTCCAAGGTGAAGCTGAATCCCTCAGATCACAAATAGCTAAAGCTAAAACAAACTGGAGACTCTCTCAAGTCAATGAGGAAGAACTGAAGATGGCAATGAAAGAGGTTTTGAATGAAGGATCCCAACTTCCGCAAACGCAGAGACCAACAATACAAGGAGAAGTGAAGCACAGAGGGAACAAGGAGGTGTCCAATATAAAGCAAAAATCACATTAGAGGACTCTAAAGTCGCTGGAGAACAAGTTCTAAGAGACACAGAAAATCACATGGAGTCTCTGAGTGTATGCTTGCTGAAGATGAAGGATAGGTCTTCTCCAAGCCTGGGAGCCCAAAGGGATGGTGGTCACCTGGAGTTGGGAAGGACGAGTGAACCAGAAATTGGTGCTCACTTGGAGGATGAGTCCAAAGGAGCTTTGAGGATCCTGGTTGATGGTGCTAAGCTAAAGGCCTCCTTAGAAATCTTGGCAGGAGGAAGAAATCAAAAATGTACTTTCTCATCTGAAGTGGCGAAAACCACGGAAGACCTTACGGAACACCTTAGAAGTCTGCAGACTGAACAGGCATCCTTGCAGTCAGAAAATGCACAGCTGCAAAGTGAGAATGAGACCCTACAGAAGAACTTTAAAGTCATGGTGGAATGCTATCAAGAAAATATGATGAAACTGCACAGGAAATTAAGAGTGGAGAAAAACTCCCTGGTGGAGCAAGAGGAGAAACATTCCAAAGTCGAAGAAAATTTGAGCCATACAATGGAAGAGCTGGAGACCTACAGAAAGAGAGCCCAATATCTTGAAGAAGAATTGCAGAGAACTCTCATTCCTGTCTGGGGAAGATTATTTCCTCTTAGGAAGAAGCACATGCTAGTGAGTTGGCAGCTCGGATTGCTGAAAAGAAACCTCAGTTATTTCAGGAAACAAAATGCGCACAACAGTCAAAAATTAACTGAGAAGGAGCTTAGATTTGAACTTGTAGAAAAAGATCCCTATGATGCACTGGATGTTTCCAACTCAGCAATGGGCAGAAAGCCTTCTCCAAATGGGCCCTCACCAATAGGTCAGCCTTCATCTGAAAGGAGACCTCCTCATTTTGAAAAGAGTGGTCCACTCACACTCTCAGCTTTCACTCCAGTGGGAGGAGGAAGAGGGTCAAGGGGCCCTGGAGAATCCTCTGGACCATGCGACTAGCAGTAAAGGAAGAGAATCCAGCTGTCATAAGTTCACTGATTTTCAGAGAGCACCTTCTCAGACTGGGCCCCTCTCTCCTCCAGGGGAACAGGCCAGCAGGCTGATGATCCCTCCACCAGGCCAACCATATTCTTCTCATCCACGTCTTCCTCTACAAAGGCAAGATAGGTTTTACTCAAATTGTGGTAGACCATCGGGACCAGCAGAACACAGAACTCCTAATATGCCTCCTTTGGATAAATGGGATGGGCCTATGTCTTTACCAAGGCAATCCAGTAGAAAGGAGACCATAGTCGATCTCAGGGACTCTGACGTGCCTGATTCACCTCTCCATGCTGAAAACCAAGCACCTGGCTCTGGCTCTGTGTTGGCACCTTTCCCTCCAGTCAGAGGTGCCTTGTTTCCACTTGACCCGAGGAGTCAGTTCATGAGAAGAGGACCTTTTTTTTTCCTCCACCTCGCCCAGGAATCGTGTATGGGAACCTGGAGATCATTTTCCACCAGGCCCGCCACCCACTCCATTTCCAATGGGAAATGTCTACGCAGGGAGGGGGTTTTCGTCACAATCTTCCCCCAAGAGCTGGAATTCAGCCCTCTACACCCGCATTCTGAAAGTACAAGTGAGTTCCCTGAAGGGTTCCTTCCACCTGCAAATAAGCCTGTCACTCAACATCCAGAACCAAACAAGAAACCTCATGCTGTTGCTCTCTCTTCAAATGTAATTGGACTTATCTCTCATTTTTAGTTTATAAGTAACTGCTTTTACTTCAGTAATTGACTATACTTTGGCTCCAATTGAAGCTCAATGAAACTATTATTCTTAAGATAGTATTTTGTAAATAAATTGGTTTACGTAGGAATCTTATGAGTAAATTATTCCTATTTTATTTTATTCCAGAGTACAGCATTTAATCTGATGAAGCCACTATTATATAAACAAGAATGGGAGTTCTAGGTACTTGTAATCTAGCTGCTGGAAATATGTTTTAAACTCCCAACAAAGAAGTGTATTTAGTATGACTGTAGCAAATGTCAAGTGACTTTAGGCTTAATGAAATTGTCACTGATTTACAGACTGGTTGGGCATATCAGCAAGTTTTTCCATATCAGAATAACTAGAGCATGGGAGGACCAAAGGAGAGAACACAACCAAACATGTCACGGAAACAGGAGATCTCAACTACAAAGAAAAATGAAGACCTCTTTTTTATATTGGTTGCTTAAAACATTACATAGCTCTTGAGATATCATATTTCCTACATTAGATTCAAGTGAGTTATGAACTCCCATTTTTACCCCATATACACATTGCACAATAACACTGTTTACACATCCACATTTTTACAACATGCCATATTAGTAACTGTTGTATTCTGCTACCTTTTCTATCCTCTACTATCCCCCCTCTTCTGCCCTCCCATCTTCTCTCTCTATCCCATCTGCTGTAATTTAAAGTTTGGGAATTGGAAACCACACTTTAAACTCACTCTGCTCCCCTTTTTCCCTTCTGTCAAATTACTCATCATCTTCTTCTATTTCTCTTCCTCCTCCTCCTCTTCCTCCTCCTCCTTATACCTTTCATTCATTCATCATACACTCATGCATTGGTTCATTCATTCCTTTCACATATGGTGTTGGGGATCCAACTCAGGACCTTTGAAAGTGCGAAGCCAGCACTCTAGTGCTGAGTCACAACCCCAGCAAATATCTTTTTGATTTTATGACTGTTTATATGAAATTCAGAATTGCATTCTGCTAGGGTTCACTTATATGTGGATTGACCTAGTCCTTGATTTCTGAGAGACTTTTGGAAAAAAACATAGGAATTATTAGGAGGTTGAAATGAAGAAACAAAGAGGAAATTCCCCAATTTCTTATTCTTAAATTCCGCACTCTGACTCTGCCTACCTGCTATAAAAACTTTTAAACGCTTACTCCCCATTTCTATATCATTGCCAACAAGTGAACATTCACTGCCCTACAACAAACCAGAGAACTCACATTGAACAATGTTTCCCCATTAGAGACCAAGAAACGATACTTATTAAAAAAAATACCCTAGCTATGAATTAGTAGTTAAAGCTTTATTTGGGTGCTAAATGTGCTCTAATTATGTGTTTGTGTGTTTGTTGATGTGTGTGTGTGTGTGTGTGTGTGTGGGTGTGTGTGCTTGCGTGTCAAACATGCACTGAGGTGTAAAATAAATGCAGGATTGCAACGGCCTTCTTAAAAATAAGAAGCAGCTTTATCACATTTGTAGCCCAGGGAAGAATCTGCCTGATACTTGACCTACAAATAATTGAAATGTGAAAAATTCAGGCCTAGAAAAACAAAGCCAACATACATAATAAATCTAATCAGTCTGTCTCACCTGTTTTCAAATCAGTTCTTTAAATAAACCTAAATTGCCAGCATAAAACATCAGTTGCTCTAAACGAGTGGATGGATGTCCCCTGCCATGGGCTGTGTAAAATACATGGAGGATCCCGCACTGATTGTTATCTAGAATGACTTCTGCCTGAACTACTATTAGTGAATAGTTGCTGTTATAGTGCGGTTCTGATACCAGTAAACTTTAATGAAGGTAATTTCAGGATGCAAAGAAATAAATTGATTTTACTAACTGGTTTTTGGAAAACACTGCCATAAAAAAATTATCAATATGTTCATAAAGGCATCTACATGTCTCTCCACAGGGGTTTTACTTAATGGGGGAGGGGGTGAGGTCTGGATATAACTTAACTGTCCATTAGTAGGTAGAACAATGTAATGGGAATCACAGTGCACATACTGGTTTGAACTCAATCTAGGTAACATGGATTCATCTCTGTGTAAGAGGCCTGCTTCTGAAAAACACAATGTAGAGCTCCAAAAGCAGAACGATACTTTCAGAATACCATGTTATGTTTGTAAATAGACAGACAGATAGATATACAGAAATCAAAAATCTGAAAAGGGTCTAGAAGTGTACATTTCAATAACTTACAATGTCAGTAGTGGGAGATTAATAGCAGATCAAGAAGACTGTATCTGCATGCGAGATGGTTCAATTTTTAAAGAGTTTTTTAAATGACAATGGACAGAAAATTCAAAGGGTTACAGTAAGTGTTGAGAAGTGACTTGGTAAAAGGAGCACAGAGGTGAGAAAGAATTAAGAAGAGTTCAATAGAACCAGGTATAATATCTGTACACATGACTCCATGAACAGGAGCAAAGGGGACACTTAAAGAAATCATAAGGACTAAGGAGAGATCAGGATGAGGGGGGCTTGTAGGAAGAGCTGAAAAAAAACAAAAGCATGCAATGGGCAGAAAATGTGGAAGAAAAGGCCTCACAGGTGGTAAACTGATCCATCTCTCCCTGGTAGTTCAACTGTATGAATAACAGAGAGGCCGGCTAAGTGGGAAAGTACTTGGAAACTCTGTTCATGCAGACAACAGAAAGTGCCACCAGAGTGAAAAAAGTAAACCTAGTAAGACAGCTTAGCCCCTTCCCCTTGGAGTTTTATGCAGGCTCTCTTTCTTACTGTGCCTCTGTTCATCTACACTGATACGTGTTAGGTCCAAAGGCAGTGACAAACATTGTTACATGTATTGATGAATCCTGCCAATTCCACAAAGCACAGCCATTTTACTTAGTGTTCTCAATACCTTCTTTTTGACTCTCATCTCGTTTGAAGAAACACTTTCAGAGGAAAGAAGTTCTCCCTAAGCCACATGTGTCCTTAAGTAAACTATGAATTGAGTGCTATTTCAAGGTGTTTGGGCTGATTCCTCCACATGGCCCGTAAAACCTAGAAAAGTGTCATGCACCAACAGGCAGTACATCTTCACTGAGTCCTGTTCTTTGCACTCCAGGGTCATATTATTGTCCATTTAATGGTCAGAAAAACAGTGTTACAGTGAGTATCCTTCTTAGTAGTAGGACTAAAGTGTTTTGGACTCGCATGTTCAGTTAGTGAAAAGGCTCAGGGAAGTGCACTTGAGAGCTGGTCATTTGATACAGGTACTGCAGAGGAAAACAAGCTACTCTCATTTGGCAACTTCTAGACAGTGATACAGCTCTGGCCATGTAAGTGTAAATAACAACAGCTCTAATCATGCATGGTGGCCTATGGGCTTGGAATTTGCATGCTTACAAAACCAGTGATTACTTGTGCATCTTCTCCTTCGAACCTCATATGTGAATCATCAACTAGTCAAGTGTTAACTTGGGAGGAAAACAATATGTTGGGATGTCCTTTTTGTACATCAAGCCATGAACTCTTTGTCTTAACATCAACAATATAATTAATGTTCAGGAGTTACATCCATTTCAGAGAGTCATATCCATCCTTCTCTTGGCTACATATTTTTAAGGACCAGCCAGCTTCCTTAGATGTTTTCAAGCCCATGAAAAGGCCAAAAAAAAAATCTGAAAGAAGAGTTTGACGAATTTTCAACAAATACTAATCTAGAAATGCTGACATGAAAACCAACTAAAGTTTTCAACTCCTTCTTTTTTGGAACATTAGCTATGCTGGGCTTTTCAAAAATGACTTCTCAGAACTGACTTGTGCCCATGTTAGCAACTCTTCTGAAATTACTTTGAAAGTAGACTAATGTGAGAGTTTCTCTTTAGAGATAATTCAGATTACTTGCATAGGAAGTGGCAGCAGGTCTGATGATGTCGTAGCTCAGTGGCAGTGACCTTGCCTAGCTTGGGGCTGGCCTGCCATGGACTTTCACCCCAAACACTTGCAAGAAAAGAAAATGGAGGGAAGGGAGAGGGAAAGTTGGAAGGGAGGGAGGCAAAGTTGGAGGGATGGAGGGAGGTAGAAAAGAAGGAAGAAGAAAAGGAGAAAAACCAGGAAGGGAGGAAGGAAGCAAGGAAGGAAGGAAATAGGGAGAGCACAAGGGCAGGGAAAGGACTGAGTCACTAAAACAAAAGGCAAAGGACACAGAGACCAATATAGGCCATAAAAGCTGTTGGAACAGTTTAGACAGCTTTAGAATTTGAGTGACATCAAACTGAATGTTATTATGACTGGATGGAATCTTCCTACTTAGCCCCACCTTGGCCTGGCCTAAATCAAATCAAGGGGTGGGTGGCATGGAGAGGAATTCTCTCTGGCTGGAGTGGGAGGGACCTAAACCTGTGGAACTTGAGGATGCACTGGGTAGGGAAGGGGACAAGACTCCCCTGATGGGCAGTTGAGCACAACAAGGCTCCTGGGAGCCCTTGATCATGGCTCCTACCACCATATGCCCACCACCCGCCATACGCTCAGCCCCTGAAGGGGATCACAGTGGTCTGCTCCGTTGCCTGGTGCAGGTTGGAGTTCCTGACCAAACACCTGAGTGTCCACAGCCTGTGTTGGCCTGCCTGGGCAGGCTGTGGTTGTGGTGGCAAGAGCCAAAGCCGTCTTGGCGTGATGGAGGAGCCAAGGGCTGCCTCTCAGCCATACTAGTGGGTGGTTCTGGAAGAAGCACCCAGGGTTGTGGCAGCATTGTCCGAAGACATGAAGCCAGGCCATCTTTCTTATGGCTTTCCTTGGGAGTTGGTGATGTGTACAGCTCTTGGATTTTTTGCTGTTCTCTCACTTTTCTGGAGAAGTTTTCAGTCGGTCAGTAGCAGGCTTTACGTGGGAAGAGAAAAAAAGCTGGCTCTAAATCTTGCTGGACTTATTGAAAAAAAATGTGGATTTCTTGAGAATGTTAGGCTTGTTGAAAAAGAACATGAAGGCTTAGATTCATCTTTAAAGGATAGCAGATTTGAGAAGGGTTCAAGGGAAGCACAACATCTGGAGGAAACCTACGAAAAGCTGCATAGGTCCGAATCAGGCCATGGCGTTGAAATGCTCTTTCTGGAAGAAGAGCTCAAATCACAGAAGGCTAAACATGGTCAACAGGATGAAATGATGGCGCATCTATCAAGAAGGATACAGTCCCTCCAAGGTGAAGCTGAATCCCTCAGATCACAAATAGCTAAAGCTAAAACAAACTGGAGACTCTCTCAAGTCAATGAGGAAGAACTGAAGATGGCAATGAAAGAGGTTTTGAATGAAGGATCCCAACTTCCGCAAACGCAGAGACCAACAATACAAGGAGAAGTGAAGCACAGAGGGAACAAGGAGGTGTCCAATATAAAGCAAAAATCACATTAGAGGACTCTAAAGTCGCTGGAGAACAAGTTCTAAGAGACACAGAAAATCACATGGAGTCTCTGAGTGTATGCTTGCTGAAGATGAAGGATAGGTCTTCTCCAAGCCTGGGAGCCCAAAGGGATGGTGGTCACCTGGAGTTGGGAAGGACGAGTGAACCAGAAATTGGTGCTCACTTGGAGGATGAGTCCAAAGGAGCTTTGAGGATCCTGGTTGATGGTGCTAAGCTAAAGGCCTCCTTAGAAATCTTGGCAGGAGGAAGAAATCAAAAATGTACTTTCTCATCTGAAGTGGCGAAAACCACGGAAGACCTTACGGAACACCTTAGAAGTCTGCAGACTGAACAGGCATCCTTGCAGTCAGAAAATGCACAGCTGCAAAGTGAGAATGAGACCCTACAGAAGAACTTTAAAGTCATGGTGGAACGCTATCAAGAAAATATGATGAAACTGCACAGGAAATTAAGAGTGGAGAAAAACTCCCTGGTGGAGCAAGAGCAGAAACTTTCCAAAGTCGAAGAAAATTTGAGCCATACAATGGAAGAGCTGGAGACCTACAGAAAGAGAGCCCAATATCTTGAAGAAGAATTGCAGAGAACCCTCATTCCTGTCTGGGGAAGATTATTTCCTCTTAGGAAGAAGCACATGCTAGTGAGTTGGCAGCTCGGATTGCTGAAAAGAAACCTCAGTTATTTCAGGAAACAAAATGCGCACAACAGTCAAAAATTAACTGAGAAGGAGCTTAGATTTGAACTTGTAGAAAAAGATCCCTATGATGCACTGGATGTTTCCAACTCAGCAATGGGCAGAAAGCCTTCTCCAAATGGGCCCTCACCAATAGGTCAGCCTTCATCTGAAAGGAGACCTCCTCATTTTGAAAAGAGTGGTCCACTCACACTCTCAGCTTTCACTCCAGTGGGAGGAGGAAGAGGGTCAAGGGGCCCTGGAGAATCCTCTGGACCATGCGACTAGCAGTAAAGGAAGAGAATCCAGCTGTCATAAGTTCACTGATTTTCAGAGAGCACCTTCTCAGACTGGGCCCCTCTCTCCTCCAGGGGAACAGGCCAGCAGGCTGATGATCCCTCCACCAGGCCAACCATATTCTTCTGATCAACGTCTTCCTCTACAAAGGCAAGATAGGTTTTACTCAAATTGTGGTAGACCATCGGGACCAGCAGAACACAGAACTCCTAATATGCCTCCTTTGGATAAATGGGATGGGCCTATGTCTTTACCAAGGCAATCCAGTAGAAAGGAGACCATAGTCGATCTCAGGGACTCTGACGTGCCTGATTCACCTCTCCATGCTGAAAACCAAGCACCTGGCTCTGGCTCTGTGTTGGCACCTTTCCCTCCATCAGAGGTGCCTTGTTTCCACTTGACCCGAGGAGTCAGTTCATGAGAAGAGGACCTTTTTTTTTCCTCCACCTCGCCCAGGAATCGTGTATGGGAACCTGGAGATCATTTTCCACCAGGCCCGCCACCCACTCCATTTCCAATGGGAAATGTCTACGCAGGGAGGGGGTTTTCGTCACAATCTTCCCCCAAGAGCTGGAATTCAGCCCTCTACACCCGCATTCTGAAAGTACAAGTGAGTTCCCTGAAGGGTTCCTTCCACCTGCAAATAAGCCTGTTACTCAACATCCAGAACCAAACAAGAAACCTCATGCTGTTGCTCTCTCTTCAAATGTAATTGGACTTATCTCTCATTTTTAGTTTATAAGTAACTGCTTTTACTTCAGTAATTGACTATACTTTGGCTCCAATTGAAGCTCAATGAAACTATTATTCTTAAGATAGTATTTTGTAAATAAATTGGTTTACGTAGGAATCTTATGAGTAAATTATTCCTATTTTATTTTATTCCAGAGTACAGCATTTAATCTGATGAAGCCACTATTATATAAACAAGAATGGGAGTTCTAGGTACTTGTAATCTAGCTGCTGGAAATATGTTTTAAACTCCCAACAAAGAAGTGTATTTAGTATGACTGTAGCAAATGTCAAGTGACTTTAGGCTTAATGAAATTGTCACTGATTTACAGACTGGTTGGGCATATCAGCAAGTTTTTCCATATCAGAATAACTAGAGCATGGGAGGACCAAAGGAGAGAACACAACCAAACATGTCATGGAAACAGGAGGTCTCAACTACAAAGAAAAATGAAGACCTCTTTTTTATATTGGTTGCTTAAAACATTACATAGCTCTTGAGATATCATATTTCCTACATTAGATTCAAGTGAGTTATGAACTCCCATTTTTACCCCATATACACATTGCACAATAACACTGTTTACACATCCACATTTTTACAACATGCCATATTAGTAACTGTTGTATTCTGCTACCTTTTCTATCCTCTACTATCCCCCCTCTTCTGCCCTCCCATCTTCTCTCTCTATCCCATCTGCTGTAATTTAAAGTTTGGGAATTGGAAACCACACTTTAAACTCACTCTGCTCCCCTTTTTCCCTTCTGTCAAATTACTCATCATCTTCTTCTATTTCTCTTCCTCCTCCTCCTCTTCCTCCTCCTCCTTATACCTTTCATTCATTCATCATACACTCATGCATTGGTTCATTCATTCCTTTCACATATGGTGTTGGGGATCCAACTCAGGACCTTTGAAAGTGCGAAGCCAGCACTCTAGTGCTGAGTCACAACCCCAGCAAATATCTTTTTGATTTTATGACTGTTTATATGAAATTCAGAATTGCATTCTGCTAGGGTTCACTGATATGTGGATTGACCTAGTCCTTGATTTCTGAGAGACTTTTGGAAAATACATAGGAATTATTAGGAGGTTGAAATGAAGAAACAAAGAGGAAATTCCCCAATTTCTTATTCTTAAATTCCGCACTCTGACTCTGCCTACCTGCTATAAAAACTTTTAAACGCTTACTCCCCATTTCTATATCATTGCCAACAAGTGAACATTCACTGCCCTACAACAAACCAGAGAACTCACATTGAACAATGTTTCCCCATTAGAGACCAAGAAACAATACTTATTAAAAAAAATACCCTAGCTATGAATTAGTAGTTAAAGCTTTATTTGGGTGCTAAATGTGCTCTAATTATGTGTTTGTGTGTTTGTTGATGTGTGTGTGTGTGTGTGTGTGTGGGTGTGTGTGCTTGCGTGTCAAACATGCACTGAGGTGTAAAATAAATGCAGGATTGCAACGGCCTTCTTAAAAATAAGAAGCAGCTTTATCACATTTGTAGCCCAGGGAAGAATCTGCCTGATACTTGACCTACAAATAATTGAAATGTGAAAAATTCAGGCCTAGAAAAACAAAGCCAACATACATAATAAATCTAATCAGTCTGTCTCACCTGTTTTCAAATCAGTTCTTTAAATAAACCTAAATTGCCAGCATAAAACATCAGTTGCTCTAAACGAGTGGATGGATGTCCCCTGCCATGGGCTGTGTAAAATACATGGAGGATCCCGCACTGATTGTTATCTAGAATGACTTCTGCCTGAACTACTATTAGTGAATAGTTGCTGTTATAGTGCGGTTCTGATACCAGTAAACTTTAATGAAGGTAATTTCAGGATGCAAAGAAATAAATTGATTTTACTAACTGGTTTTTGGAAAACACTGCCATAAAAAAATTATCAATATGTTCATAAAGGCATCTACATGTCTCTCCACAGGGGTTTTACTTAATGGGGGAGGGGGTGAGGTCTGGATATAACTTAACTGTCCATTAGTAGGTAGAACAATGTAATGGGAATCACAGTGCACATACTGGTTTGAACTCAATCTAGGTAACATGGATTCATCTCTGTGTAAGAGGCCTGCTTCTGAAAAACACAATGTAGAGCTCCAAAAGCAGAACGATACTTTCAGAATACCATGTTATGTTTGTAAATAGACAGACAGATAGATATACAGAAATCAAAAATCTGAAAACGGTCTAGAAGTGTACATTTCAATAACTTACAATGTCAGTAGTGGGAGATTAATAGCAGATCAAGAAGACTGTATCTGCATGCGAGATGGTTCAATTTTTAAAGAGTTTTTTAAATGACAATGGACAGAAAATTCAAAGGGTTACAGTAAGTGTTGAGAAGTGACTTGGTAAAAGGAGCACAGAGGTGAGAAAGAATTAAGAAGAGTTCAATAGAACCAGGTATAATATCTGTACACATGACTCCATGAACAGGAGCAAAGGGGACACTTAAAGAAATCATAAGGACTAAGGAGAGATCAGGATGAGGGGGGCTTGTAGGAAGAGCTGAAAAAAAACAAAAGCATGCAATGGGCAGAAAATGTGGAAGAAAAGGCCTCACAGGTGGTAAACTGATCCATCTCTCCCTGGTAGTTCAACTGTATGAATAACAGAGAGGCCGGCTAAGTGGGAAAGTACTTGGAAACTCTGTTCATGCAGACAACAGAAAGTGCCACCAGAGTGAAAAAAGTAAACCTAGTAAGACAGCTTAGCCCCTTCCCCTTGGAGTTTTATGCAGGCTCTCTTTCTTACTGTGCCTCTGTTCATCTACACTGATACGTGTTAGGTCCAAAGGCAGTGACAAACATTGTTACATGTATTGATGAATCCTGCCAATTCCACAAAGCACAGCCATTTTACTTAGTGTTCTCAATACCTTCTTTTTGACTCTCATCTCGTTTGAAGAAACACTTTCAGAGGAAAGAAGTTCTCCCTAAGCCACATGTGTCCTTAAGTAAACTATGAATTGAGTGCTATTTCAAGGTGTTTGGGCTGATTCCTCCACATGGCCCGTAAAACCTAGAAAAGTGTCATGCACCAACAGGCAGTACATCTTCACTGAGTCCTGTTCTTTGCACTCCAGGGTCATATTATTGTCCATTTAATGGTCAGAAAAACAGTGTTACAGTGAGTATCCTTCTTAGTAGTAGGACTAAAGTGTTTTGGACTCGCATGTTCAGTTACTGAAAAGGCTCAGGGAAGTGCACTTGAGAGCTGGTCATTTGATACAGGTACTGCAGAGGAAAACAAGCTACTCTCATTTGGCAACTTTTAGACAGTGATACAGATCTGGCCATGTAAGTGTAAATAACAACAGCTCTAATCATGCATGGTGGCCTATGGGCTTGGAACTTGCATGCTTACAAAACCAGTGATTACTTGTGCATCTTCTCCTTCGAACCTCATATGTGAATCATCAACTAGTCAAGTGTTAACTTGGGAGGAAAACAATATGTTGGGATGTCCTTTTGTACATCAAGCCATGACTCTTTGTCTTAACATCAACAATATAATTAATGTTCAGGAGTTACATCCATTTCAGGGAGTCATATCCATCCTTCTCTTGGCTATATATTTTTAAGGACCAGCCAGCTTCCTTAGATGTTTTCAAGCCCATGAAAAGGCCAAAAAAAAAAAAAATCTGAAAGAAGAGTTTGACGAATTTTCAACAAATACTAATCTAGAAATGCTGACATGAAAACCAACTAAAGTTTTCAACTCCTTCTTTTTTGGAACATTAGCTATGCCGGGCTTTTCAAAAATGACTTCTCAGAACTGACTTGTGCCCATGTTAGCAACTCTTCTGAAATTACTTTGAAAGTAGACTAATGTGAGAGTTTCTCTTTAGAGATAATTCAGATTACATGCATAGGAAGTGGCAGCAGGTCTGGGGATGTCGTAGCTCAGTGGCAGTGACCTTGCCTAGCTTGGGGCTGGCCTGCCATGGACTTTCACCCCAAACACTTGCAAGAAAAGAAAATGGAGGGAAGGGAGAGGGAAAGTTGGAAGGGAGGGAGGCAAAGTTGGAGGGATGGAGGGAGGTAGAAAAGAAGGAAGAAGAAAAGGAGAAAAACCAGGAAGGGAGGAAGGAAGCAAGGAAGGAAGGAAATAGGGAGAGCACAAGGGCAGGGAAAGGACTGAGTCACTAAAACAAAAGGCAAAGGACACAGAGACCAATATAGGCCATAAAAGCTGTTGGAACAGTTTAGACAGCTTTAGAATTTGAGTGACATCAAACTGAATGTTATTATGACTGGAAGGAATCTCCCTAATTAGCCCCGCCTTGGCCTGGCGTAAATCAAATCAAGGGGTGGGTGGCATGGAGAGGAATTCTCTCTGGCTGGAGTGGGAGGGACCTAAACCTGTGGAACTTGAGGATGCACTGGGTAGGGAAGGGGACAAGACTCCCCTGATGGGCAGTTGAGCACAACAAGGCTCCTGGGAGCCCTTGATCATGGCTCCTACCGCCATATGCCCACCGCCCGCCATACGCTCAGCCCCTGAAGGGGATCACAGTGGTCTGCTCCGTTGCCTGGTGCAGGTTGGAGTTCCTGACCAAACACCTGAGTGTCCACAGCCTGTGTTGGCCTGCCTGGGCAGGCTGTGGTTGTGGTGGCAAGAGCCAAAGCCGTCTTGGCGTGATGGAGGAGCCAAGGGCTGCCTCTCAGCCATACTAGTGGGTGGTTCTGGAAGAAGCACCCAGGGTTGTGGCAGCATTGTCCGAAGACATGAAGCCAGGCCATCTTTCTTATGGCTTTCCTTGGGAGTTGGTGATGTGTACAGCTCTTGGATTTTTTGCTGTTCTCTCACTTTTCTGGAGAAGTTTTCAGTCGGTCAGTAGCAGGCTTTACGTGGGAAGAGAAAAAAAGCTGGCTCTAAATCTTGCTGGACTTATTGAAAAAAAATGTGGATTTCTTGAGAATGTTAGGCTTGTTGAAAAAGAACATGAAGGCTTAGATTCATCTTTAAAGGATAGCAGATTTGAGAAGGGTTCAAGGGAAGCACAACATCTGGAGGAAACCTACGAAAAGCTGCATAGGTCCGAATCAGGCCATGGCGTTGAAATGCTCTTTCTGGAAGAAGAGCTCAAATCACAGAAGGCTAAACATGGTCAACAGGATGAAATGATGGCGCATCTATCAAGAAGGATACAGTCCCTCCAAGGTGAAGCTGAATCCCTCAGATCACAAATAGCTAAAGCTAAAACAAACTGGAGACTCTCTCAAGTCAATGAGGAAGAACTGAAGATGGCAATGAAAGAGGTTTTGAATGAAGGATAGCAACTTCCGCAAACGTAGAGACCAACAATACAAGGAGAAGTGAAGCACAGAGGGAACAAGGAGGTGTCCAATATAAAGCAAAAATCACATTAGAGGACTCTAAAGTCGCTGGAGAACAAGTTCTAAGAGACACAGAAAATCACATGGAGTCTCTGAGTGTATGCTTGCTGAAGATGAAGGATAGGTCTTCTGGAAGCCTGGGAGCCCAAAGGGATGGTGGTCACCTGGAGTTGGGAAGGACGAGTGAACCAGAAATTGGTGCTCACTTGGAGGATGAGTCCAAAGGAGCTTTGAGGATCCTGGTTGATGGTGCTAAGCTAAAGGCCTCCTTAGAAATCTTGGCAGGAGGAAGAAATCAAAAATGTACTTTCTCATCTGAAGTGGCGAAAACCACGGAAGACCTTACGGAACACCTTAGAAGTCTGCAGACTGAACAGGCATCCTTGCAGTCAGAAAATGCACAGCTACAAAGTGAGAATGAGACCCTACAGAAGAACTTTAAAGTCATGGTGGAACGCTATCAAGAAAATATGATGAAACTGCACAGGAAATTAAGAGTGGAGAAAAACTCCCTGGTGGAGCAAGAGCAGAAACTTTCCAAAGTCGAAGAAAATTTGAGCCATACAATGGAAGAGCTGGAGACCTACAGAAAGAGAGCCCAATATCTTGAAGAAGAATTGCAGAGAACCCTCATTCCTGTCTGGGGAAGATTATTTCCTCTTAGGAAGAAGCACATGCTAGTGAGTTGGCAGCTCGGATTGCTGAAAAGAAACCTCAGTTATTTCAGGAAACAAAATGCGCACAACAGTCAAAAATTAACTGAGAAGGAGCTTAGATTTGAACTTGTAGAAAAAGATCCCTATGATGCACTGGATGTTTCCAACTCAGCAATGGGCAGAAAGCCTTCTCCAAATGGGCCCTCACCAATAGGTCAGCCTTCATCTGAAAGGAGACCTCCTCATTTTGAAAAGAGTGGTCCACTCACACTCTCAGCTTTCACTCCAGTGGGAGGAGGAAGAGGGTCAAGGGGCCCTGGAGAATCCTCTGGACCATGCGACTAGCAGTAAAGGAAGAGAATCCAGCTGTCATAAGTTCACTGATTTTCAGAGAGCACCTTCTCAGACTGGGCCCCTCTCTCCTCCAGGGGAACAGGCCAGCAGGCTGATGATCCCTCCACCAGGCCAACCATATTCTTCTGATCCACGTCTTCCTCTACAAAGGCAAGATAGGTTTTACTCAAATTGTGGTAGACCATCGGGACCAGCAGAACACAGAACTCCTAATATGCCTCCTTTGGATAAATGGGATGGGCCTATGTCTTTACCAAGGCAATCCAGTAGAAAGGAGACCATAGTCGATCTCAGGGACTCTGACGTGCCTGATTCACCTCTCCATGCTGAAAACCAAGCACCTGGCTCTGGCTCTGTGTTGGCACCTTTCCCTCCAGTCAGAGGTGCCTTGTTTCCACTTGACCCGAGGAGTCAGTTCATGAGAAGAGGACCTTTTTTTTTCCTCCACCTCGCCCAGGAATCGTGTATGGGAACCTGGAGATCATTTTCCACCAGGCCCGCCACCCACTCCATTTCCAATGGGAAATGTCTACGCAGGGAGGGGGTTTTCGTCACAATCTTCCCCCAAGAGCTGGAATTCAGCCCTCTACACCCGCATTCTGAAAGTACAAGTGAGTTCCCTGAAGGGTTCCTTCCACCTGCAAATAAGCCTGTCACTCAACATCCAGAACCAAACAAGAAACCTCATGCTGTTGCTCTCTCTTCAAATGTAATTGGACTTATCTCTCTTTTTTAGTTTTTAAGTAACTGCTTTTACTTCAGTAATTGAGTATACTTTGGCTCCAATTGAAGCTCAATGAAGCTATTATTCTTAAGATAGTATTTTGTAAATAAATTGGTTTACGTAGGAATCTTATGAGTAAATTATTCCTATTTTATTTTATTCCAGAGTACAGCATTTAATCTGATGAAGCCACTATTATATAAACAAGAATGGGAGTTCTAGGTACTTGTAATCTAGCTGCTGGAAATATGTTTTAAACTCCCAACAAAGAACTGTATTTAGTATGACTCTAGCAAATGTCAAGTGACTTTAGGCTTAATGAAATTGTCACTGATTTACAGACTGGTTGGGCATATCAGCAAGTTTTTCCATATCAGAATAACTAGAGCATGGGAGGACCAAAGGAGAGAACACAACCAAA